>NW_026558587.1:0-152123 GCF_026930045.1 Uloborus diversus
TGTTTGAATCAATAATTACCAAGGTGCATTTTTTGTTTTTATTATATTTAAGACTTCCATCGACAGAGCTCCCATAGCCTAATGGCTAGACCGTTGGGTTCCAAGCGCGTGGTACTGGGTTCGAGTCCCGGCCGGAACGAAAATCTTCAATGTATATATTTCTTTTCTAATTTGAAAATTCTTTTTTTTTTTCATTTTCTTTCTGTTGCAAATATCGATCATTTATGTACGGAAGAAAATTCTGAGTCAGTTTAATCATTCGACCTTTAGATTTGAAACATTTTAGATCAATAATTACCAAGGTGCATTTTTTGTTTTTATTATAATTAAGACACCGGCCAACCGAGATCCGGTAGTCCGTTGGCGAGAGCGTTGGGCTTCCATGCGTGTGGCCCTGGGTTCGAATCCCAGCCGGAAAGAAAATCTTAAATGCATGTATTTTTTTCTAATTTGATAATTCTTTTTTTTTATTTTTCCCTTTTGCGAAGTCAGTCAGTCAGTCCGACAGTCAATCAGTCAAGCACTCAGTCATTCAGTCTCACTCAGTCAGTCTCAGTCAGTCAGTTAGTCCTTCAGTCAGTCAGTCAAGCAGTCAGTCATTTAGTCTCAGTCAGTCAGTCATTCAGTCAGTCAGTCAGTCAGGCAGTCAGTCAATCAGTCAGTCGGTCAGTCCTGTCCAGTCAGTTAGTCAGTCAAGCAGTCAGTCAGTCAGTCAGTCAGTCAGTCTCAGTCAGTCAGTCAGTCAGTTCTGTCCAGTCTCAGTCAGTCAGTCAGTCAGTCTCGGTCAGTCAGTCAGTCAGTCATTCAGTCAGTCAGTCAGGCAGTCAGTCAGTCAGTCAGCCTTATTCAGTCAGTCTGTCAGTCAGTCAGTCAGTCAGCCTTATTCAGTCAGTCTGTCAGTCAGTCAGTCGGTCAGTTAGTCTGTCAAGCATTCAGTCAGGCAGTCAAGCAGTCAGTCAGTCAGTGCCAGTCAGTCATTTAGTCATTCAGTCAGTCAGTGAAATAGTCAGTCAGACAGTCAAGCAGTCAGTCAGACAGTCAAACAATCAATCAGTCAGTCTCAGTCAGTCAGTCAGTCAGTCAGTTAGTCAGTCAGTCCAGTCTCAGTCAGTCAGTTAGTTAGTCAGTCAGTCTCGGTCAGTCAGTGAGTCAGTCAGTCAGTCTCGGTCAGTCAGTGAGTCAGTCTGTCAGTCAGGCAGTCTCAGTCAGGCTCTAAGACTCCGCTCGACAAAACGCCGATAGCCTAATGGCTAGACCGCTGGTCTTCCAAGCGAGTGGCCTGGGTTCGAGTCCCAGCCGGAGCGAATATCTTCAATGTATATATTTCCTTTCTAATTTGAAAATTATTTTTTTTTTCAATTTCTTTCCTTTGCAAATATTGATTATTTATGTAGGGAAGAAAATTCTGAGTCAGTTTAAGTTTTCGACCGGCAGATTTCGAAGTGTTTAAATAAATAATTACCAAGGTGCATTTTTGTTTTTATTATATTTAAAACTCCGACCGACCGAGCTCCGATAGACTAATGCTTAGAGTGTTGGGCTTCCAAGCGAGTGGCCCTGGGTTCGAGTCCCAGCCTGAACTAAAATCTTCAATGTATACTTTTAGTTTCTAATTTGAAAAGTCTCCTTCTTTTTTTTTTTTAATTTTTCTCTTTTGCGAACATTGATTATTTATGTAGGGAGAAAAATTCTGAGTCAGTTTAATTATTCGACCTGTAAATTTCAAAGTGTTTGAATCAATAATTACCAAGGTTCATTTTTTGTTTTTATTATATTTAAGACTTCCATCAACAGAGCTCCGATAGCCTAATGGCTAGACCGTTGGGTTCCAAGCGCGTGGTACTGGGTTCGAGTCCCGGCCGGAACGAAAATCTTCAATGTATATATTTCTTTTCTAATTTGAAAATTCTTTTTTTTTTTCATTTTCTTTCTGTTGCAAATATCGATCATTTATGTACGGAAGAAAATTCTGAGTCAGTTTAATCATTCGACCTTTAGATTTCAAAGATTTTAGATCAATAATTACCAAGGTGCATTGTTTGTTTTTATTATAATTAAGACACCGACCAACCGAGATCCGATAGTATGTTGGCGAGAGCTTTGGGCTTCCATGCGTGTCGCCCTGGGTTCAAATCCCAGCCGGAAAGGAAATCTTAAATGCAAATATTTTTTTCTAATTTGATAATTCTTTTTTTTTATTTTTCCCTTTTGCGAAGTCAGTCAGTCAGTCCGACAGTCAATCAGTCAAGCACTCAGTCATTCAGTCTCAGTCAGTCAGTCCAGCCAGTCAGTCAGTCTCAGTCAGTCAGTTAGTCCTTCAGCCAGTCAGTCAAGCAGTCAGTCATTTAGTTTCAGTCAGTCAGTCAGTCAGTCCAGTCCAGTCTCAGTCAGTCAGGCAGTCAGTCAGTCAGTCTCAGTCAGTCAGTCAGTCTGTCAGTCGGTCAGTCCAGACCAGTCAGTCAGTCAAGCAGTCAGTCATTCAGTCTCAGTCAGACAGTCAGTCAGTCCAATTAGTCAGTCACTCAGTCAGTTAGGCAGTCAGTCAGTCAGTCTCAGTCAGTCAGTTAGTCATTCAGCCAGTCAGTCAAGCAGTCAGTCATTTAGTCTCAGTCAGTCAGTCAGTCAGTCCAGTCCAGTCTCAGTCAGTCAGGCAGTCAGTCAATCAGTATCAGTCAGTCAGTCAGTATCAGTCAGTCAGTCCAGCCAGTCAGTCAGTATCAGTCAGTCAGTCCAGCCAGTCAGTCAGTCTCAGTCAGTCAGTTAGTCCTTATGCCAGTCAGTCAAGCAGTCAGTCATTTAGTCTCAGTCAGTCAGTCATTCAGTCAGTCAGTTAGTCAGGCAGTCAGTCAGTCAGTCAGTCGGTCAGTTCTGTCCAGTCAGTTAGTCAGTCAAGCAGTCAGTCAGTCTCAGTCAGTCAGTCAGTCAGTCTCAGTCAATCATTCAGTCAGTCTGTCAGTCAGGCAGTCTCAGTCGGGCAGTAAGACTCCGACCGACAGAACTCCGATAGCTAATGGCTAGACCGTTGGTCTTCCAAGCGAATGGCCTGGGTTCGAGTCCCAGCCGGAAAGAATATCTTCAATGTATATATTGCTTTTCAAATTTGAAAATTCTTTTTTTTTTCAATTTTTTTCTTTTGCAAATATTGATTATTTATGTAGGGAAGAAAATTCTGAGTCAGTTTAATTTTTCGAAACGCAGAATTCAAAGTGTTTAGATAAATAATTACCAAGGTGCATTTTTTGATTTTATTATATTTAAAACACCGACCGTCAGAGCTATGCTAGACTAATGGCCAAAGTGGTGGGCTTCCAAGCGAGTGGCCCTGGGTTCGAGTCCCAGCCTGCGCGAAAATCTTCAATTTATATTTTTAGTTTCTGATTTGAAAATTCTTCTTTTTTTTAAAATTTTTCTCTTTTGCGAATATTGATTATTTATGTAGGGAGAAAAATTCTGAGTGAGTTTCATTATTCAACCTCTAGTTTTCAAAGTGCTTGAATCAATAATTAAAAAGGTGCATTTTTTGTTTTTATTATATTTAAGACTTCAATCGACAGCGCTCCGATAGCCTAATGGCTAGACCGTTGGGTTCCAAGCGCGTGGTACTGGGTTTGAGTCCCGCCCGGAACGAAAATCTTCAATGTATATATTTCTTTTCTAATTTGAAGATTGTTTCTTTTTTTTCTTTCTTTTGCAAATATCGATTATTTATGTACGGAAGAAAATTCTGAGTCAGTATAATCATCCGACCTTTAGATTTCAAAGATTTTAGATCAATAATTACCAAGGTGCATTTTTTGTTTTTTTTATAATTAAGACACCGACCAACCGAGATCCGATAGTATATTGGCGAGAGCGTTGGGCTTCCATACGTGTCGCCCTGGGTTCAAATCCCAGCCGGAAAGGAAATCTTAAATGCAAATATTTTTTTCTAATTTGATAATTCTTTTTTTTATTTTTCCCTTTTGCGAAGTCAGTCAGTCAGTCCGACAGTCAATCAGTCAAGCACTCAGTCATTCAGTCTCAGTCAGTCAGTCCAGTCAGTCAGTCACTCAGTCAGTTAGGCAGTCAGTCAGTCAGTCTCAGTCAGTCAGTTAGTCCTTCAGTCAGTCAGTCAAGCAGTCAGTCATTTAGTCTCAGTCAGTCAGTCATTCAGTCAGTCAGTCAGTCAGTCGGTCATTCCTGTCCAGTCAGTTAGTCAGTCAAGCAGTCAGTCAGTCAGTCAGTCAGTCAGTCAGTCTCAGTCAGTCAGTCAGTCAGTTCTGTCCAGTCTCAGTCAGTCAGTCTCGGTCAGTCAGTCAGTCAGTCATTCAGTCAGTCAGTCAGGCAGTCAGTCAGTCAGTCAGCCTTATTCAGTCAGTGTGTCAGTCAGCCTTATTCAGTCAGTCTGTCAGTCAGTCAGTCAGTCACCCTTATTCAGTCAGTCTGTCAGTCAGTCAGTCGGTCAGTCCTGTCCAGTCAGTTAGTCTGTCAAGCAGTCAGTCAGGCAGTCAAGCAGTCAGTCAGTCAGTGTCAGTCAGTCATTTAGTCATTCAGTCAGTCAGTGAAATAGTCAGTCAGACAGTCAAGCAGTCAGTCAGACAGTCAAGCAGTCAGTCAGTCAGTCTCAGTCAGTCAGTCAGTCAGTCAGTCAGTCAGTTAGTCAGTCAGTCCAGTCTCAGTCAGTCAGGCAGTTAGTCAGTCAGTCTCGGTCAGTCAGTGAGTCAGTCAGTCAGTCTCGGTCAGTCAGTGAGTCAGTCAGTATCAGTCATTCAGTGAGTCAGTCTGTCAGTCAGGCAGTCTCAGTCAGGCAGTAAGACTCCGCTCGACAGAACGCCGATAGCCTAATGGCTAGACCGCTGTCCTTCCAAGCGAGTGGCCTGGGTTCGAGTCCCAGCCGGAAAGAATATCTTCAATGTATATATTTCCTTTCTAATTTGAAAATTCTTTTTCTTTTCAATTTCTTTCCTTTGCAAATATTGATTATTTATGTAGGGAAGAAAATTCTGAGTCAGTTTAAGTTTTCGACCGGCAGATTTCGAAGTGTTTAAATAAATAATTACCAAGGTGCATTTTTGTTTTTATTATATTTAAAACTCCGACCGACAGAGCTCCGGTAGACTAATGCTTAGAGTGTTGGGCTTCCAAGCGAGTGGCCCTGGGTTCGAGTCCCAGCCTAAACGAAAATCTTCAATGTATACGTTTAGTTTCTAATTTGAAAATTCTTCTTCTTTTTTTTTAATTTTTCTCTTTTACAAGTATTGATTATTTATGTAGGGAAGAAAATTCTGAGTCAGTTTAATTTTTCGACCCGCAGATTTCAAAGTGTTTGAATCAATAATTACCAAGGTGCATTTTTTTGTTTTTATTATATTTAAAACACCGACCGACAGAGCTCCGATAGCCTAATGGCTAGACCGTTGGTCTTCTAAGCGAGTGGCCCGGGTTCGACTCCACGCCGGAACGAATACCTTCAATGTATATATTTCTTTTGTAATTTGAAAATTCTTCTTTTTTTCAATTTCTTTCTTTTGCAAATATTGATTATTTATGTACGGAAGAAAATTCTGAGTCAGTTTAATTTTTCGACACGAAGATTTCAAAGTGTTTAAATGAACAATTACCAAGGTGCATTTTTTCTTTTTATTATATTTAAAACTCCCACCGACAGAGCTCCCATAGACTAATGGCTAGAGTGTTAGGCTTCCAAGCGAGGGGCCCTGGGTTCGAGTCCCAGCCTGAACGAAAATCTTCAATGTATGCTTTTAGTTTCTAATTTGAAAATTCTCCTTCTTTTTTTTTTTTTTAATTTTTCTCTTTTGCGAATATTGATTATTTATGTAGGGAGAAAAATTCTGAGTCAGTTTAATTATTCGACCTGTAAATTTCAAAGTGTTTGAATCAATAATTACCAAGGTGCATTTTTTGTTTTTATTATATTTAAGACTTCCATTGACAGAGCTCCCATAGCCTAATGGCTAGACCGTTGGGTTCCAAGCGCGTGGTACTGGGTTCGAGTCCCGGCCGGAACGAAAATCTTCAATGTATATATTTCTTTTCTAATTTGAAAATTCTTTTTTTTTTTCATTTTCTTTCTGTTGCAAATATCGATCATTTATGTACGGAAGAAAATTCTGAGTCAGTTTAATCATTCGACCTTTAGATTTGAAACATTTTAGATCAATAATTACCAAGGTGCATTTTTTGTTTTTATTATAATTAAGACACCGACCAACCGAGATCCGATATTATATTGGCGAGAGCGTTGGGCTTCCATGCGTGTCGCCCTGGGTTCAAATCAGAGCCGGAAAGGAAATCTTAAATGCAAATATTTTTTTCTAATTTGATAATTCTTTTTTTTTATTTTTCCCTTTTGCGAAGTCAGTCAGTCAGTCCGACAGTCAATCAGTCAAGCACTCAGTCATTCAGTCTCAGTCAGTCAGTCCAGCGAGTCAGTCAGTCTCAGTCAGTCAGTTAGTCCTTCAGCCAGTCAGTCAAGCAGTCAGTCATTTAGTCTCAGTCAGTCAGTCATTCAGTCAGTCAGTCAGTCAGGCAGTCAGTCAGTCAGTCAGTCGGTCAGTCCTGTCCAGTCAGTTAGTCAGTCAAGCAGTCAGTCAGTCTCAGTCAGTCAGTTAGTCAGTCTCAGTCAGTCATTCAGTCAGTCTGTCAGTCAGGCAGTCTCAGTCGGGCAGTAAGACTCCGACCGACAGAACTCCGATAGCTAATGGCTAGACCGTTGGTCTTCCAAGCGAATGGCCTGGGTTCGAGTCCCAGCCGGAACGAATATCTTCAATGTATATATTTCTTTTCGACTTTGAAAATTCTTTTTTTTTTCAATTTTTTTCTTTTGCAAATATTGATTATTTATGTAGGGAAGAAAATTCTGAGTCAGTTTAATTTTTCGAAACGCAGAATTCAAAGTGTTTAGATAAATAATTACCAAGGTGCATTTTTTGATTTTATTATATTTAAAACTCCGACCCTCAGAGCTCTGCTAGACTAATGGCTAGAGTGGTGGGCTTCCAAGCGAGTGGCCCTGGGTTCGAGTTCCAGCCTGCGCGAAAATCTTCAATTTATATTTTTAGTTTCTAATTTGAAAATTCTTCTTCTTTTTTTTTATTTTTCTCTTTTGCGAATATTGATTATTTATGTAGGGAGAAAAATTCTGAGTGAGTTTAATTATTCAACCTGTAGATTTCAAAGTGTTTGAATCAATAATTAAAAAGGTGCATTTTTTGTTTTTATTATATTTAAGACTTCAAACGACAGCGCTCCGATAGCCTAATGGCTAGACCGTTGGGTTCCAAGCGCGTGGTATTGGATTCGAGTCCCGGCCGGAACGAAAATCTTCAATGTATATATTTCTTTTCTAATTTGAAGATTCTTTCTTTTTTTTTTCTTTCTTTTGCAAATATCGATTATTTATGTACGGAAGAAAATTCTGAGTCAGTATAATCATTCGACCTTTAGATTTCAAAGATTTTAGATCAATAATTACCAAGGTGCATTTTTTGTTTTTATTATAATTAAGACACCGACCAACCGAGATCCGATAGTATATTGGCGAGAGCGTTGGGCTTCCATACGTGTCGCCCTGGGTTCAAATCCCAGCCGGAAAGGAAATCTTAAATGCAAATATTTTTTTCTAATTTGATAATTCTTTTTTTTTATTTTTCCCTTTTGCGAAGTCAGTCAGTCAGTCCGACAGTCAATCAGTCAAGCACTCAGTCATTCAGTCTCAGTCAGTCAGTCCAGTCAGTCAGTCACTCAGTCAGTTAGGCAGTCAGTCGGTCAGTCTCAGTCAGTCAGTTAGTCCTTCAGCCAGTCAGTCAAGCAGTCAGTCATTTAGTCTCAGTCAGTCAGTCATTCAGTCAGTCAGTCAGTCAGGCAGTCAGTCAGTCAGTCAGTCGGCCAGTCCTGTCCAGTCAGTTAGTCAGTCAAGCAGTCAGTCAGTCAGTCAGTCAGTCAGTCAGTTCTGTCCAGTCTCAGTCAGTCAGTCAGTCAGTCTCGGTCAGTCAGTCAGTCAGTCATTCAGTCAGTCAGTCAGGCAGTCACTCAGTCAGTCAGCCTTATTCAGTCAGTCTGTCAGTCAGCCTTATTTATTCAGTCTGTCAGTCAGTCAGTCAGTCAGCCTTATTCAGTCAGTCTGTCAGTCAGTCAGTCGGTCAGTCCTGTCCAGTCAGTTAGTCTGTCAAGCAGTCAGTCAGGCAGTCAAGCAGTCAGTCAGTCAGTGTCAGTCAGTCATTTAGTCATTCAGTCAGTCAGTGAAATAGTCAGTCAGACAGTCAAGCAGTCAGTCAGACAGTCAAGCAGTCAGTCAGTCAGTCTCAGTCAGTCAGTTAGTCAGTCAGTCAGTCAGTTAGTCAGTCAGTCCAGTCTCAGTCAGTCAGGCAGTTAGTCAGTCAGTCTCGGTCATTCAGTCAGTCAGTCAGTCAGGCAGTCAGTCAGTCAATCAGTCGGTCAGTCCTGTCCAGTCAGTTAGTCAGTCAAGCAGTCAGTCAGTCTCAGTCAGTCAGTCAGTCAGTCAGTCTTAATCAGTCAGTCAGTCAGTCAGTCAGTCCAGTCCAGTCTCAGTCAGTCAGTCAGTCAGTCTCGGTCAGTCAGTCAGTCAGTCATTCAGTCAGTCAGTCATTCAGTCAGTCAGTCAGTCAGTCAGTCAGCCTTATTCAGTCAGTCTGTCAGTCAGTCAGTCAGTCAGCCTTATTCAGTCAGTCTGTCAGTCAGTCAGCCTTATTCAGTCAGTCTGTCAGTCAGTCAGTCGGTCAGTCCTGTCCAGTCAGTTAGTCATTCAAGCAGTCAGTCAGGCAGTCAAGCAGTCAGTCAGTCAGTGTCAGTCAGTCATTTAGTCAGTCAGTCAGTCAGTCAGTCAGTGAAATATTCAGTCAGACAGTCAAGCAGTCAGTCAAGCAGTCAGTCAGTCAGTCTCAGTCAGTCAGTCAGTCAGTCAGTCAGCCAGTCAGTCATGCAGTCCAGTCTCAGTCAGTCAGGCAGTTAGTCATTCAGTCTCGGTCAGTCAGTGAGTAAGTCAGTCAGTCTCGGTCAGTCAGTGAGTCAGTCAGTCAGTCAGTATCAGTCAGTCAGTGAGTCAGTCTGTCAGTCAGGCAGTCTCAGTCAGGCAGTAAGACTCCACTCGACAGAACTCCGATAGCCTAATGGCTAGACCGCTGGTCTTCCAAGCGAATGGCCTGGGTTCGAGTGCCAGCCGGAGCGAATATCTTCAATGTATATATTTCTTTTCTGATTTGAAAATTCTTTTTTTTTTTCAATTTCTTTCCTTTCCAAATATTGATTATTTATGTAGGGAATAAAATTCTGAGTCAGTTTAATTTTTCGACCCGCATATTTCAAAGTGTTTAAATAAATAATTACCAAGGTGCATTTTTTTTTATTATATTTAAAACTCCGACCGACAGAGCTCCGATAGCCTAATGGTTAGAGTGTTGGGCTTCCAAGCGAGTGGCCCTGGGTTCGAATCCCAACCGGGAAGAATATCTTAAATGCATATATTTTTTTCTAATTTGATAATTTTTTTTTATTTTTCCCTTTTGCGAAATCAGTCAGTCAGTCCGACAGTCAATCAGTCAGTCTCTGTCAGCCAGTCAGTCTGTCAGTCGGTCAGTCCAGTCCAGTCAGTCAGTCAAGCAGTCAGTCAGTCAGTCACTTAAGCAGTCAATCAGTCAGTTAGTCTTTCAGTCACTCAGTCAGTTAGGCAGTCAGTCATTCAGTCTCAATCAGTCAGTCAGTCAGTCCAGTCAGTCAGTCACTCAGTCAGTCAGGCAGTCAGTCAGTCAGTCTCAGTCAGTCAGTTAGTCATTCAGTCAGTCATTCAGTCGGGCAGTCTGTCAGTCACTCCGCCTCATTCAGTCAGTCTGTCAGTCAGTCAGTCAGTTAGTCATTCATTCAGTCAGTCAGGCAGTCAGTCAGTCAGTCTCGGTCAGTCAGTCAGTCTCGGTCAGTCAGTGAGTCAGTCAGTCAATCAGTATCAGTCAGTCAGTCAGTATCAGACAGTCAGTCAGTATCAGCCAGTCATTCAGTCAGTCTGTCAGTCAGTCAGTCAGTCAGTCAGTCTCAGTCAGTCAGTCAGTCTGTCAGTCGGTCAGTCCAGACCAGTCAGTCAGTCAAGCAGTCAGTCATTCAGTCTCAGTCAGACAGTCAGTCAGTCCAATCAGTCAGTCACTCAGTCAGTTAGGCAGTCAGTCAGTCAGTCTCAGTCAGTCAGTTAGTCATTCAGCCAGTCAGTCAAGCAGTCAGTCATTTAGTCTCAGTCAGTCAGTCAGTCAGTCCAGTCCAGTCTCAGTCAGTCAGGCAGTCAGTCAGCCAGTCTCGGTCAGTCAGTCAGTATCGGTCAGTCAGTGAGTCAGTCAGTCAATCAGTATCAGTCAGTCAGTCAGTATCAGTTCGTCAGTCAGTATCAGTCAGTCATTCAGTCAGTTTGTCAGTCAGGCAGTCTCAGTCAGGCAGTAAGACTCCGACCGACAGAACTCCGATAGCTAATGGCTAGACCGTTGGTCTTCCAAGCGAATGGCCTGGGTTCGAGTCCCAGCCGGAACGAATATCTTCAATGTATATATTTCTTTTCGAATTTGAAAATTATTTTTTTTTTCAATTTTTTTCTTTTGCAAATATTGATTATTTATGTAGGGAAGAAAATTCTGAGTCAGTTTAATTTTTCGAAACGCAGAATTCAAAGTGTTTAGATAAATAATTACCAAGATGCATTTTTTGATTTTATTATATTTAAACTCCGACCGTCAAAGCTCTGCTAGACTAATGGCTAGAGTGGTGGGCTTCCAAGCGAGTGGTCCTGGTTTCGAGTCCCAGCCTGCGCGAAAATCTTCAATTTATATTTTTAGTTTCTAATTTGAAAATTCTTCTTCTTTTTTTTAATTTTTCTCTTTTTCGAATATTGATTACACTGGGTAACAAAAAAATATTTTTTTAAAATCGTCGAGGGTTTTCCAACTGAATTAGACTAATATTGATGCCCTGAGTCCGAAAATGACCATGGTTTTGTTCAATCAGGTCAGGATATTAGGATACAGATATTTTTAAAAGTCGATGTTTCGCCAAAAAACCAACTTCTGCGATTCATCAGCTGAGAAACCCCTGACGATTTTTTCGGTTTTTCTTAGGAAATAAAAGTCAACATATGCAAATTATTTCAGTTTTTATTTAATCTAAGAAATTTGATAAGCATATTATCATAATATTAGTATAAGAATGAGCGTAATGAGACACAAAAGTGTAGAGTTTACGGCATAAATCGGCGTTTCTTCGATTTCCGTTTGTGAGCAGCCGCTGGGTTGTCTCTCTTCAGCGACCAGCAGTAGTCCGCCATCATGACTGCGTCCCACCTCCCCTGGTACCTCTCCTCCATTTGGCGCATGTCTTGATGGAACCTTTCACCTTGCTCGTCACTCATCGCCCCAAGGTTTTCAGGAAACTTCTCCATACGTGAGAACAAGAAGTGCATCTTTATACTCATCAAACACCCCAGTTTCTGAAAGGCCTCTATCATGCTGCTGACGAGTGTGGCGTGGTTTGCTGCCTTCGTGTTCCCCAGGAAGTTGTTCACCACCTGCACAAACGATTTCCACGCAGCGCACTCTAGTGTGTTCATGGAGTTTTCAAACTCTGTGTCCTTTATCAGCTGCCGTATCTGTGGGCCATCGAAAATGCCGGCCTTCAGCTTCTCAATGGTCAGTCGAGGAAAGGCTTTGCACAGGTAGTTGAAGCATTTCCCATCCTTGTCCAGAGCGCGCGTGAACTGTTTCATTAACCCTAGCTTCGTATGTAGTGGTGGGATCAATATCTTCTCCCGGTCAACAAGAGGTTCATTTATGATGTTTCTCGCCCCAGGTACTAACTGCTCTCGTGCCGGCCATTCTTTCTTTACATAGTGGTGGGCTCTGTCTCGACTGTCCCACATACATATAAAGCATGGGTACTTCGTGAACCCGGACTGTTGACCAAGTAGAAAGTTCACCATCTTGAAGTCGACACAGATGATCCATTGGTGCTGCTCATATTGGATTTTGTCGAGCACGTACTTCACTGCTTCATATTTCTCTACAAGAGTTGTGGAGTGCGCAAGAGGGATTGAGGCGAACTGGTTCCCGTTGTTGAGGAGCACACACTTCAAAGAGCGCTTACAGCTGTCAATAAACAGTCGCCAATCTCTCGGATCGTATTGAGGAGCCCCGAGTTTAACAAGAAGACCCGCGACATCTCGGCAGTACACTAGGTCTTCCTCCTGGCAGAAGTAGCCCATGTAGTTCTCATGCCTTGTACGAAAGTAAGTGATACGCGCGTCCTCGCCAAGTAGATTTTTCTCTTTGAGTCTGGAGGCCAACAGCTCGGAGGAAGTCTTTGACAAGCTGAGATCCCGAACAAGATCATTAAGCTCACATTGTGAAAAGGGCTGCGGACCGTCGCGTGCTTCATACTCTTCTGCATATCCTCCCTCGTCTGTACTGGTAGTGGTGGCCTCGTCGTCGCTGTCAGGAAGCTCTGTGAACAATGGTACAGGAATTTCTTCGCAGTGAGCAACTGGACGGCGGGCAGATGGAAGGTCGGGGTACTGGAGCCTGTGCCGATTCTTCCGGTTGATACCAGTAGTATTGATAGCGCAGAAGTAACAATCCGATGCATGGTCAAACGGCTCCCTCCAAACCATCGGAATCCCAAACTTCAGTGAAGTTTTCGTGCCCTTCGCCCACCGCCGGAGGTATTCCACGCACGTCTTGCACACCTTGTGCGGTGCCCAGGACTTATCTTGGTCACCCAGCTTGACTTTAAAGTAAGCCTGATAGGCGCTCTTCACAAAGCCTGTGATGTTCTTCCTGTCCACTGACAGCGTGTCTTCTCCGCAGATGTAGCAGAAAACGTCAGGATTATTCATGCATGAACGTCGAGCAGAAGCCATATTAATAACCTGAAATAGTAATAGAAATATGTAGCCTACTTTCAGATAATAAATTTACGAATAAGTTAATTTTGTAATTACATAGATTGAACTCAAAACCCCTATTACTAGCATATTGAAACGTATATAGGCATATGGCTGTATCTCAAAAAGTTGACCTGATACAGCAAAATCAATGTGATGTTCTAACTCAGGACACCAAAATTAGTCTAAATCAACTGAGAAACCCCAGACGATTTTTTGGCTGTTACCCAGTGTTATTTATGTAGGGAGAAAAATTCTGAGTCAATTTAATTATTCGACCTGTAGATTTTAAAGTGTTTGAATCAATAATTAAAAAGGTGCATTTTTTGTTTTTATTATATTTAAGACTTCAATCGTCAGCGCTCCGATAGCCTAATGGCTAGACCGTTGGGTTCCAAGCGCGTGGTACTGGGTTCGAGTCCCGGCCGGAACGAAAATCTTCAATGTATATATTTCTTTTCTAATTTGAAGATTGTTTCTTTTTTTTCTTTCTTTTGCAAATATCGATTATTTATGTACGGAAGAAAATTCTGAGTCAGTATAATCATTCGACCTTTAGATTTCAAAGATTTTAGATCAATAATTACCAAGGTGCAATTTTTGTTTTTTTTTTATAATTAAGACACCGACGGACCGAGATCCGATAGTATATTGGCGAGAGCGTTGGGCTTCCATGCGTGTCGCCCTGGGTTCAAATCCCAACCGGAAAGGAAATCTTATATGCAAATATTTTTTTCTAATTTGATAATTCTTTTTTTTTATTTTTCCCTTTTGCGAAGTCAGTCAGTCAGTCCGACAGTCAATCAGACAAGCGCTCAGTCATTCAGTCTCAGTCAGTCAGTCCAGTCAGTCAGTCACTCAGTCAGTTAGGCAGTCAGTCAGTCAGTCTCAATCAGTCAGTCAGTCAATCAGTCAGTCAATCAGTCAGTCATTTAGTCTCAGTCAGTCAGTCATTCAGTCAGTCAGTCAGTCAGGCAGTCAGTCAGTCAATCAGTCGGTCAGTCCTGTCCAGTCAGTTAGTCAGTCAAGCAGTCAGTCAGTCTCAGTCAGTCAGTCAGTCAGTCAGTCTCGGTCAGTCAGTCAGTCAGTCATTCAGTCAGTCAGTCAGTCAGGCAGTCAGTCAGTCAGTCAGCCTTATTCTGTCAGTCTGTCAGTCAGTCAGTCAGTCAGCCTTATTCAGTCAGTCTGTCAGTCAGTCAGCCTTATTCAGTCAAGCAGTCAGTCAGGCAGTCAAGTAGTCAGTCAGGCAGTCAAGCAGTCAGTCAGTCAGTGTCAGTCAGTCATTTAGTCATTCAGTCAGTCAGTGAAATAGTCAGTCAGACAGTCAAGCAGTCAGTCAGTCAGTCTCAGTCAGTCAGTCTCAGTCAGTCAGTCAGTCAGTCAAGCAATTTAGTCACTTAGTCTCATTCAGTTAGTCATTCAGTCAGTCAGTCAGTCGGGCAGTATGTCAGTCACTCAGCTTCATTCAGTCATTTTCGAGTCCCAGCCGGAACGAATATATTCAATGTATATATTTCTTTTCGAATTTGAAATTTCTTTTTTTTTCAATTTTTTTCTTTTGCAAATATTGATTATTTATGTAGGGAAGAAAATTCTGAGTCAGTTTAATTTTTCGAAACGCGAAAAAGTGTTTAGATAAATAATTACCAAGGTGCCTTTTTTGATTTTATTATATTTAAAACTTCGACCGTCAGAGCTCTGCTAGACTAATGGCTAGAGTGGTGGGCTTCCTAGCGAGTGACCCTGGGTTCGAGTCCCAGCCTGCGCGAAAATCTTCAATTTATATTTTTAGTTTCTAATTTGAAAATTCTTCTTCTTTTTTTTTAATTTTTCTCTTTTGCGAATATTGATTATTTATGTAGGGGGAAAAATTCTGAGTCAGTTTAATTATTCGACCTGTAGATTTCAAAGTGTTTGAATCAATAATTAAAAAGGTGCATTTTTTGTTTTTATTATATTTAAGACTTCAATCGACAGAGCTCCGATAGCCTAATGGCTAGACCGTTGGGTTCCAAGCGCGTGGTACTGTTTTCGACATGGAGCTATGAGTAATAAGGAGAAGACATCACCACTGAAACTCGCAGTGGAAGTGAAGCAACCGCGAAGATTCGCGGCCATCTTGTGGCTTTCATCGTACGCTTTCGACTCGATGCGCTGGTTGACTCAATGCCTTTGCTTTTGAACAATAATAGATAATTTATGGTTTTCTGAAGAGCAATAATCCAGGGTTTTTTCCCGTCAGTTTAATGAAAAGAAATGGTGGAAAATCGTTGCTCTAAGAATAAGAGCTCTTCAATTAATTCAAGAATTAAAATGCTGTTACTATGCATATATTCTGTTTTGGTATAGGGTGTGTGTGTGTGTGTTTTTTTTTTTCAGAGCGAAGGAGGTTTTATCAAAAATAATGCTAAAAGCAGGGTATAAAATTTATTTCCAACCGTCTAGTAATAATTTCAAGGCTCTTATATAAAGAACGGTGACTTTTTTTCGAACAAATCCTTTACGTATCGTGTTTGAAATAAATTTAAACCACTATATATTTGAATACTTTATTCATCAAGTATTATGTAAAGTAAAATTAACTAAAACCAACGAAATAATTTGCATTAAGTAAATGTTCTCAAAAAGAGCTTTAAACATAATTGAAAGATGGGAATAAGAAAATGAATAGAGCCTTTTCCACTTGATTTGAATTACTTATTCCCAATTTATTTTTTGAAAAGGGAAGATGCAAATCAAAATGAATATTACAAATATTTATTTACTGAATACTTTAGGATTACATAACAAAAATATTACCTGGGTGTCAATGATTTAAATTATTTTTTAACTTAAACCCTGGAAATCTCCCTGATTTTTTTTAATTTTATTAGTTCTGAATTTTTTTAGTCTAACCCTCTTTCATTATATTGATTTTGTCCTAGGTGTTTTTCCTCACTTGACCATTTTTATTTAAATTATCTCTCTTTTACCACATTTTTTTTTCTTTTGTGTCTGCACAATATTTTTTTCAATATTGTGCAGACGAGTAGTCAGTAGTATCAAGCCAGTATCAAGTAGTCACTGGAATAAGGAACTTTTTTTATGAAAACAATGAGGGATTTTGTTGCCCATAGATATAAAATGGGTGTGCAGAAAAATTCCATACTTTGTTGCTATATTGTGTGCATTTTTGTACACATTGGAAAAGATAAACTTATTAATACTGCTCCAAGCATAAATTATTGTTAAAAAATTTAGAGTATGCTCATAAATTTATTTTTGAGAAATCATCAATCGAAGAGATTGAAGTTTATACATTTTTTGTTAACTATAATTGTAGATGGTCTCGGGACCAGTTTTCGAAATACTTTACCAGAAAGTGGGCAAATAAAATTGCCAGCTCTTTCCTATTGTAAAATATAATTTTTATACAAAAAAAAATAAATAAAAAATAACAAAGCTAGTGAAGATTAGAAAACGGCATATGCTATAAGGCCAATTTGTTTATTTTCCTCTTTTTTTACCAATTTAAAGTGCACTAATATGTCATTTAAATTAAATTTGACAAGAATCATATGCTTTGTATTAAACAGATTTTTTATCATGTCATGAAAGCTTTTTACTGAAATACTCAAAATATAATAGTGGTAAATTTAGAAAAATATCAATATTAAATTTAATTATATTTTACAAATGTTCTAATTTTTTTTTCTATAGAATCAAAAAAATCGGATTTAAATCAAATAAATCCGAATTTTATTTATTATTTTCCAAAAAAAAAAACAGGAATTTTTACTCTGGATATTACTTGTATCAATATAAAATATATTTTTCAGTTTTGAAAAGCACATTCCAGAGCAACAAAATGTGTTTTTGAATATTTATTCCAAAAAATAAAGGGAGTACAATATTTTACAATGTTTGAATCAAGGACAACATTACTTTTTGAAAACGTACAGGAAATAAAACCCTTATAATATTCCACTTCGACATAAAAAGGACTTGCGTAAAAGCATTGTACCACAGAAGTATAAATAAAAGGATTCAGAACAATAACAAAAACTGAACAATTGCTGTGAAATGAGTTTAAATATATTATAAACAAAAATAGTTTTATTTACACTTTTCACACAAAAACAGTAAGGTCAGATACTTCTTGGACAGCA
The DNA here is from genome assembly GCF_026930045.1 of Uloborus diversus. Lineage (NCBI taxonomy): Eukaryota > Metazoa > Arthropoda > Arachnida > Araneae > Uloboridae > Uloborus > Uloborus diversus. Next base: position 17,074 of record NW_026558587.1, read on the forward strand.
CTTGTACTTTAGGATTAAAGAAAATACTGTCAGCCTGCTTAATTAGGTAAAGGATAAACGAATGCTCCGCTTATACGAACAAAAAATCCTAGAACCAAATTTTTACCCATAGATAACGTTAAGAAGCCCTCGGATAATAGAATAATATTGATCAGCTTTCAGAAGTATTTTTGCTGAGAAAAATTTTAAATATACAAAAAATTAATTAAGGGCAATTACATTGACATAAAATAAAAAATGATAGATTGCGCCTACAACGGGGTCCTGAACATCAGAAACACACCATGTTATGAAATGCAGTCTTTCAATGTTTTGAACACCACAAGATGGCTGCCAGTCAAAAGAACAGTTAACTAAGCTTCCGAAACGGCTTCAGCGTATCTCGCTCATGTCGTCTCCTTATTACTCATAGCTCCATGGTTTTCGAGTCCCGGCCGGAACGAAAATCTTCAATGTATATATTTCTTTTCTAATTTGAAGATTCTTTTTTTTTTCAATTTCTTTCTTTTGCAAATATCGATTATTTATGTACGGAAGAAAATTCTGAGTCAGTTTAATCATTCGACCTTTAGATTTCAAAAATTTTAGATCAATAATTACCAAGGTGCATTTTTTGTTTTTATTATAATTAAGACACCGACCAACAGAGATCCGATCGTATATTGGCAAGAGTGTTGGGCTTCCATGCGTGTGGCCCTGGGTTCGAATCCCAGCCGGAAAGAAAATCTTAAATGCATATATTTTTTCTAATTTGATAATTTTTTTTTATTTTTCCCTTTTGCGAAATCAGTCAGTCAGTCCGACAGTCAATCAGTCAGTCTTTGTCAGCCAGTCAGTCTGTCAGTCGGTCAGTCCAGTCCAGTCAGTCAGTCAAGCAGTCAGTCAGTCAGTAACTTAAGTAGTCAATCAGTCAGTTAGTCTTTCAGTCACTCAGTCAGTTAGGCAGTCAGTCTTTCAGTCTCAATCGGTCAGTCAGTCAGTCAAGCAATTTAGTCACTTAGTCTCAGTCAGTTAGTCATTCAGTCAGTCAGTCAGTCGGGCAGTCTGTCAGTCACTCAGCCTCATTCAGTCAGTCTGTCAGTCAGTCAGTCAGTTAGTCATTCAGTCAGTCAGTCTCAGTCAGTCAGTCAGTCTGTCAGTCGGTCAGTCCAGACCAGTCAGTCAGTCAAGCAGTCAGTCATTTAGTCTCAGTCAGTCAGTCAGTCAGTCCAGTCCAGTATCAGTCAGTCAGGCAGTCAGTCAGTCAGTCTCGGTCAGTCAGTCAGTCTCGGTCAATCAGTGAGTCAGTCAGTCAATCAGTATCAGTCAGTCAGTCAGTATCAGTTAGTCATTCAGTCAGTCTGTCAGTCAGGCAGTCTCAGTAAGGCAGTAAGGCTCCAACCGAGAGAACTCCGATAGCTAATGGCTAGACCGTTGGTCTTCCAAGCGAATGGCCTGGGTTCGAGTCCCAGCCGGAATGAATATCTTCAATGTATATATTTCTTTTCCAATTTGAAAATTCTCTTTTTTTTTCAATTTTTTTCTTTTGCAAATATTGATTATTTATGTAGGGAAGAAAATTCTGAGTCAGTTTAATTTTTCGAAACGCAGAATTCAAAGTGTTTAGATAAATAATTACCAAGGTGCATTTTTTGATTTTATTATATTTAAAACTCCGCCCGTCAGAGCTCTGCTAGACTAATGGCTAGAGTGGTGGGTTTCCAAGCGAGTGGCCCTGGGTTCGAGTCCCAGCCTGCGCGAAAATCTTCAATTTATATTTTTAGTTTCTAATTTGAAAATTCTTCTTCTTTTTTTTTTTTAATTTTTCTCTTTTGCGAATATTGATTATTTATGTAGGGAGAAAAATTCTGAGTGAGTTTAATTATTCGACCTGTAGATTTCAAAGTGTTTGAATCAATAATTAAAAAGGTGCGATTTTTGTTTTTATTATATTTAAGACTTCAATCGACAGAGCTCCGATAGCCTAATGTCTAGACCGTTGGGTTCCAAGCGCGTGGTACTGGGTTCGAGTCCCGGCCGGAACGAAAATCTTCAATGTATATATTTCTCTTCTAATTTGAAGATTCTTTTTTTTTCAATTTCTTTCTTTTGCAAATATGGATTATTTATGTACGGAAGAAAATTCTGAGTCAGTTTAATCATTCGACCTTTAGATTTCAAAGATTTTAGATCAATAATTACTAAGGTGCATTTTTTGTTTTTATTATAATTAAGACACCGATCAACAGAGATCCGATAGTATATTGGCGAGAGCGTTGGGCTTCCATGCGTGTCGCCCTGGGTTCAAATCCCAGCCGGAAAGGAAATCTTAAATGCAAATATTTTTTTCTAATTTTAGAATTCTTTTTTTTTTATTTTTCCCTTTTGCGAAGTCAGTCAGTCAGTCTGACAGTCAATCAGTCAAGCACTCAGTCATTCAGTCTCAGTCAGTCAGTCCAGTCAGTCAGTCAGTTAGTCCTTCAGCCAGTCAGTCAAGCAGTCAGTCATTTAGTCTCAGTCAGTCAGTCATTCAGTCAGTCAGTCAGGCAGGCAGTCAGTCCGTCAGTCATTCGGTCAGTCCTGTGCAGTCAGTTAGTCACTAAAGCAGTCAGTCAGTCTCAGTCAGTCAGTCCAGTCCAGTCTCAGTCAGTCAGTCAGTCAGTCTCGGTCAGTCAGTCAGTCAGTCATTCAGTCAGTCAGTCAGTCAGTCAGGCAGTCAGTCAGTCGGTCAGCCTTATTCAGTCAGTCTGTCAGTCAGTCAGTCAGTCAGCCTTATTCAGTCAGTCTGTCAGTCATCCTTATTCAGTCAGTCTGTCAGTCAGTCAGTCGGTCAGTCCTGTCCAGTCAGTTAGTCAGTCAAGCAGTCAGTCAGGTAGTCAAGCAGTCAGTCAGTCAGTGTCAGTCAGTCATTTAGTCATTCAGTCAGTCAGTGAAATAGCCAGTCAGAGAGTCAAGCAGTCAGTCAGTCAGTCTCAGTAATCAGTTAGTCAGTCAGTCAGTCAGTCAGTCAGTCAGTCCAGTCACAGTCAGTCAGTCTCGGTCAGTCAGTGAGTCAGTCAGTCAGTCTCGGTCAGTCAGTGAGTCAGTCAGTCAGTCCAGTCAGTCAGTATCAGTCAGTCAGTGAGTCAGTCTGTCAGTCAGGCAGTCTCAGTCAGGCAGTAAGACTCCGCTCGACAGAACTCCGATAGCCTAATGGCTAGACCGCTGGTCTTCCAAGCGAGAGGCCTGGGCTCGAGTCCCAGCCGGAGCGAATATCTTCAATGTATATATTTCTTTTCTAATTTGAAAATTCTTTTTTTTTTTTTCAATTTCTTTCCTTTGCAAATATTGATTATTTATGTAGGGAAGAAAATTCTGAGTCAGTTTAATTTTTCGACACGAAGATTTCAAAGTGTTTAAATAAACAATTACCAAGGTGCATTTTTTGTTTTTATTATATTTAAAACTCCCACCGACAGAGCTCCCATAGACTAAAGGCTAGAGTGTTAGGATTCCAAGCGAGTGGCCCTGGGTTCGAGTCCCAGCCTGAACGAAAATCTTCAATGTATACTTTTAGTTTCTAATTTGAAAATTCTTCTTCTTTTTTTTTTTTTAATTTTTCTCTTTTGCGAATATTGATTATTTATGTAGGGAGAAAAATTCTGAGTCAGTTTAATTATTCGACCTGTAAATTTCAAAGTGTTTGAATCAATAATTACCAAGGTGCATTTTTTGTTTTTATTATATTTAAGACTTTCATCGACAGAGCTCCGATAGCCTAATGGCTAGACCGTTGGGTTCCAAGCGCGTGGTACTGGGTTCGAGTCCCGGCCGGAACGAAAATCTTCAATGTATATATTTCTTTTCTAATTTGAAAATTCTTTTTTTTTTCATTTTCTTTCTTTTGCAAATATCGATTATTTATGTACGGAAGAAAATTCTGAGTCAGTTTAATCATTCGACCTTTAGATTTCAAAGATTTTAGATCAATAATTACCAAGGTGCATTTTTTGTTTTTATTATAATTAAGACACCGGCCATCCGAGATCCGATAGTCCGGTGGCGAGAGCGTTGGGCTTCCATGCGTGTGGCCCTGGGTTCGAATCCCAGCCGGAAAGAAAATCTTAAATACATGTACTTTTTTCTAATTTGATAAATTTTTTTTATTTTTCCCTTTTGCGAAGTCAGTCAGTCAGTCCGACAGTCAATCAGTCAGTCTCTGTCAGCCAGTCAGTCTGTCAGTCGGTCAGTCCAGTCCAGTCGGTCAGTCCAGTCCAGTCTGTCAGTCAAGCAGTCAGTCTGTCAGTCACTTAAGCATTCAATCAGTCAGTTAGTCATTCAGTCACTCAGTCAGTTGGGCAGTCAGTCAGTCAGTCAGTCAGTCAGTCAGTCAGTCCAGTCAGCCAGTCACTCAGTCAGTCAGGCAGTCAGTCAGTCTCAGTCAGTCAGTTAGTCATTCAGTCAGTCAGTCAAGCAATTTAGTCACTTAGTCTCAGTCAGCTAGTCATTCAATCAGTCAGTCAGTCAGGCACTCAGTCACTCAGCCTCATTCAGTCATTCTGTCAGTTAGTCAGTCAGTTAGTCATTGAGTCAGTCAGTCTCAGTCAGTCAGTCAGTCTGTCAGTCGATCAGTCCAGACCAGTCAGTCAGTCAAGCAGTCAGTCATTCAGTCTCAGTCAGACGGTCAGTCAGTCCAATCAGTCAGTCACTCAGTCAGTTAGGCACTCAGTCAGTCAGTCTCAGTCTGTCAGTTAGTCATTCAGCCAGTCAGTCAAGCAGTCAGTCATTTAGTCTCAGTCAGTCAGTCAGTCAGTCCAGTCCAGTCTCAGTCAGTCAGGCAGTCAGTCAGTCAGTCTCGGTCAGTCAGTCAGTCTCGGTCAATCAGTGAGTCAGTCAGTCAATCAGTATCAGTCAGTCAGTCAGTATCAGTTAGTCATTCAGTCAGTCTGTCAGTCAGGCAGTCTTAGGCAGTAAGGCTCCAACCGACAGAACTCCGATAGCTAATGGCTAGACCGTTGGTCTTCCAAGCGAATGGCCTGGGTTCGAGTCCCAGCCGGAACGAATATTTTCAATGTATATATTTCTTTTCCAATTTGAAAATTCTCTTTTTTTTTTCAATTTTTTTCTTTTGCAAATATTGATTATTTATGTAGGGAAGAAAATTGTGAGTCAGTTTAATTTTTCGACCTGTAGATTTCAAAGTGTTTGAATCAATAATTAAAAAGGTGCGATTTTTGTTTTTATTATATTTAAGACTTCAATCAACAGAGCTCCGATAGCCTAATGGCTAGACCGTTGGGTTCCAAGCGCGTGGTACTGGGTTCGAGTCCCGGCCGGAACGAAAATCTTCCATGTATATATTTCTCTTCTAATTTGAAGATTGTTTTTTTTTTCAATTTCTTTCTTTTGCAAATATGGATTATTTATGTACGGAAGAAAATTCTGAGTCAGTTTAATCATTCGACCTTTAGATTTCAAAGATTTTAGATCAATAATTACTAAGGTGCATTTTTTGTTTTTATTATAATTAAGACACCGACCAACAGAGATCCGATAGTATATGGGCGAGAGCGTTGGGCTTGCATGCGTGTCGCCCTGGGTTCAAATCCCAGCCGGAAAGGAAATCTTAAATGCAAATATTTTTTTCTAATTTTATAATTCTTTTTTTTTTATTTTTCCCTTTTGCGAAGTCAGTCAGTCAGTCTGACAGTCATTCAGTCAAGCACTTAGTCATTCAGTCTCAGTCAGTCAGTCCAGTCAGTCAGTCACTCAGTCAGTCAGTTAGTCCTTCAGCCAGTCAGTCAAGCAGTCAGTCATTTAGTCTCAGTCAGTCAGTCAGGCAGTCAGTCAGTCAGTCAGTCGGTCAGTCCTGTGCAGTCAGTTAGTCACTAAAGCAGTCAGTCAGTCTCAGTCAGTCAGTCAGTCAGTCAGTCCAGTCCAGTCTCAGTCATTCAGTCAGTCAGTCTCGGTCAGTCAGTCAGTCAGTCAGTCAGGCAGTCAGTCAGTCAGGCAGTCAGTCAGTCGGTCAGCCTTATTCAGTCAGTCTGTCAGTCAGTCAGTCGGTCAGTCCTGTCCAGTCAGTTAGTCAGTCAAGCAGTCAGTCAGGTAGTCAAGCAGTCAGTCAGTCAGTGTTAGTCAGTCATTTAGTCATTCAGTCAGTCAGTGAAATAGTCAGTCAGAGAGTCAAGCAGTCAGTCAGTCAGTCTCAGTCAGTCAGTTAGTCAGTCAGTCAGTCAGTCAGTCAGTCAGTCAGTCAGTCAGTCCAGTCTCAGTCAGTCAGGCAGTTAGTCAGTCAGTCTCGGTCAGTCAGTGAGTCAGTCAGTCAGTCTCGGTCAATCAGTGAGTCAGTCAGTCAATCAGTATCAGTCAGTCAGTCAGTATCAGTTAGTCATTCAGTCAGTCTGTCAGTCAGGCAGTCTCAGTAAGGCAGTAAGGCTCCGACCGAGAGAACTCCGATAGCTAATGGCTAGACCGTTGGTCTTCCAAGCGAATGGCCTGGGTTCGAGTCCCAGCCGGAATGAATATCTTCAATGTATATATTTCTTTTCCAATTTGAAAATTCTTTTTTTTTTCAATTTCTTTCCTTTGCAATTATTAATTATTTATGTAGGGAAGAAAATTCTGAGTCAGTTTAATTTTTCGACACGAAGATTTCAAAGTGTTTAAATAAACAATTACCAAGGTGCATTTTTTGTTTTTATTATATTTAAAACTCCCACCGAAAGAGCTCCCATAGACTAATTGCTAGAGTGTTAGGCTTCCAAGCGAGTGGCCCTGGGTTCGAGTCCCAGCCTGAACGAAAATCTTCAATGTATACTTTTAGTTTCTAATTTGAAAATTCTTTTTTTTTTTTCATTTTCTTTCTATTGCAAATATCGATTATTTATGTACGGAAGAAAATTCTGAGTCAGTTTAATCATTCGACCTTTAGATTTCAAAGATTTTAGATCAATAATTACCAAGGTGCAATTTTTGTTTTTTTTTATAATTAAGACACCGACGGACCGAGATCCGATAGTATATTGGCGAGAGCGTTGGGCTTCCATGCGTGTCGCCCTGGGTTCAAATCCCAACCGGAAAGGAAATCTTATATGCAAATATTTTTTTCTAATTTGATAATTCTTTTTTTTTATTTTTCCCTTTTGCGAAGTCAGTCAGTCAGTCCGACAGTCAATCAGACAAGGGCTCAGTCATTCAGTCTCAGTCAGTCAGTCCAGTCAGTCAGTCACTCAGTCAGTTAGGCAGTCAGTCAGTCAGTCTCAGTCAGTCAGTCAATCAGTCAGTCAATCAGTCAGTCATTTAGTCTCAGTCAGTCAGTCATTCAGTCAGTCAGTCAGTCAGGCAGTCAGTCAGTCAATCAGTCGGTCAGTCCTGTCCAGTCAGTTAGTCAGTCAAGCAGTCAGTCAGTCTCAGTCAGTCAGTCAGTCAGTCAGTCAGTCAGTCCAGTCCAGTCTCAGTCAGTCAGTCTCGGTCAGTCAGTCAGTCATTCAGTCAGTCAGTCAGTCAGTCAGGCAGTCAGTCAGTCAGTCAGCCTTATTCTGTCAGTCTGTCAGTCAGTCAGTCAGTCAGCCTTATTCAGTTAGTCTGTCAGTCAGTCAGCCTTATTCAGTCAAGCAGTCAGTCAGGCAGTCAAGCAGTCAGTCAGGCAGTCAAGCAGTCAGTCAGTCAGTGTCAGTCAGTCATTTAGTCATTCAGTCAGTCAGTGAAATAGTCAGTCAGACAGTCAAGCAGTCAGTCAGTCAGTCTCAGTCAGTCAGTTAGTCAGTCAGTCAGTCAGTCAAGCAATTTAGTCACTTAGTCTCAGTCAGTTAGTCATTCAGTCAGTCAGTCAGTCGGGCAGTATGTCAGTCACTCAGCTTCATTCAGTCATTTTCGAGTCCCAGCCGGAACGAATATATTCAATGTATATATTTCTTTTCGAATTTGAAATTTCTTTTTTTTTCAATTTTTTTCTTTTGCAAATATTGATTATTTATGTAGGGAAGAAAATTCTGAGTCAGTTTAATTTTTCGAAACGCGAAAAAGTGTTTAGATAAATAATTACCAAGGTGCCTATTTTGATTTTATTATATTTAAAACTTCGACCATCAGAGCTCTGCTAGACTAATGGCTAGAATGGTGGGCTTCCTAGCGAGTGGCCCTGGGTTCGAGTCCCAGCCTGCGCGAAAATCTTCAATTTATATTTTTAGTTTCTAATTTGAAAATTCTTCTTCTTTTTTTTTAATTTTTCTCTTTTGCGAATATTGATTATTTATGTAGGGAGAAAAATTCTGAGTCAGTTTAATTATTCGACCTGTAGATTTCAAAGTGTTTGAATCAATAATTAAAAAGGTGCATTTTTTGTTTTTATTATATTTAAGACTTCAATCGACAGAGCTCCGATAGCCTAATGGCGAGACCGTTGGGTTCCAAGCGCGTGGTACTGGGTTCGAGTCCCGGCCGGAACGAAAATCTTCAATGTATATATTTCTTTTCTAATTTGAAAATTCCTTTTTTTTTTTTTCATTTTCTTTCTTTTGCAAGTATCGATTATTTATATACGGAAGAAAATTCTGAGTCAGTTTAATCATTCGACCTTTAGATTTCAAAGATTTTAGATCAATAATTACCAAGGTGCATTTTTTGATTTTATTAACTCCAACCGTTAGAGCTCTCCTAGACTAATGGCTAGAGTGGTGGGCTTCCAAGCGAGTGGCCCTGGGTTCGAGTCCCAGCCGGAACGAATATCTTCAATGTATATATTTCTTTTCGAATTTTATTTTTTTTTTCAATTTCATTTGCTAATATTGATTATTTATGTAGGGAGAAAAATTCTGAGTCAGTTTAATAATTTGACCTGTAGATTTCAAAGTGTTTGAATCAATATTTAAAAAGGTGCATTTTTTTTATTATATTTAAGACTTCAATCGACAGAGCTCCGATAGCCTAATGGCTAGACCGTTGGGATCCAAGCGCGTGGTACTGGGTTCGAGTCCCGGCCGGGACGAAAATCTTCAATGTATATATTTCTCTTCTAATTTGAAGATTCTTTTTTTTTCAATTTCTTTCTTTTGCAAATATGGATTATTTATGTACGGAAGAAAATTCTGAGTCTGTTTAATCATTCGACCTTTAGATTTCAAAGATTTTAGATCAATAATTACTAAGGTGCATTTTTTGTTTTTATTATAATTAAGACACCGACAAACAGAGATCCGATAGTATATTGGCGAGAGCGTTGGGCTTCCATGCGTGTCGCCCAGGTTCAAATCCCAGCCGGAAAGGAAAGCTTAAATGCAAATATTTTTTTCTAATTTTATAATTCTTTTTTTTTTATTTTTCCCTTTTGCGTAGTCAGTCAGTCATTTAGTCTCAGTCAGTCAGTCATTCAGTCAGTCAGTCAGTCTGGCAGTCAGTCAGTCAGTCAGTCGGTCAGTCCTGTGCAGTCAGTTAGTCACTAAAGCAGTCAGTCAGTCTCAGTCAGTCAGTCAGTCAGTCAGTCCAGTCCAGTCTCAGTCAGTCAGTCAGTCAGTCTCGGTCAGTCAGTCAGTCAGTCATTCAGTCAGTCAGTCAGTCAGGCAGTCAGTCAGTCGGTCAGCCTTATTCAGTCAGTCTGTCAGTCAGTCAGTCAGTCAGCCTTATTCAGTCAGTCTGTCAGTCATCCTTATTCAGTCAGTCTGTCAGTCAGTCAGTCGGTCAGTCCTGTCCAGTCAGTTAGTCAGTCAAGCAGTCAGTCAGGTAGTCAAGCAGTCAGTCAGTCAGTGTCAGTCAGTCATTTAGTCATGCAGTCAGTCAGTGAAATAGTCAGTCAGAGAGTCAAGCAGTCAGTCAGTCAGTCTCAGTCAGTCAGTTAGTCAGTCAGTCAGTCAGTCAGTCAGTCAGTCCAGTCTCAGTCAGTCAGGCAGTTAGTCAGTCAGTCTCGGTCAGTCAGTTAGTCCTTCAGTCAGTCAGTCAAGCAGTCAGTCATTTAGTCTCAGTCAGTCAGTCAGGCAGTCAGTCAGTCAGTCAGTCGGTCTGTCCTGTCCAGTCAGTCAGTCAGTCTCAGTCAGTCTGTCAGTCAGTCTCAGTCAGTCAGTCAGTAAGTCTCGGTCAGTCAGTCAGTCAGTCATTCAGTCAGTCAGTCAGTCAGGCAGTCGGTCAGCCTTATTCAGTCAGTCTGTCAGTCAGTCAGTCAGTCAGCCTTATTCAGTCAGTCTGTCAGTCATCCTTATTCAGTCAGTCAGTCGGTCAGTCCTGTCCAGTCAGTTAGTCAGTCAAGCAGTCAGTCAGGTAGTCAAGCAGTCAGTCAGTCAGTGTCAGTCAGTCATTTAGTCATTCAGTCAGTCAGTGAAATAGCCAGTCAGAGAGTCAAGCAGTCAGTCAGTCAGTCTCAGTCAGTCAGTTAGTCAGTCAGTCAGTCAGTCAGTCAGTCAGTCCAGTCTCAGTCAGTCAGGCAGTTAGTCAGTCAGTCTCGGTCAGTCAGTGAGTCAGTCAGTCAGTATCAGTCTGTCAGTCCGGCAGTATCAGTCAGGCAGTAAGACTCCGCTCGACAGAACTCCGATAGCCTAATGGCTAGACCGCTGGTCTTCCAAGCGAGTGGCCTGGGTTCGAGTCCCAGCCGGAGCAAATATCTTCAATGTATATATTTCTTATCTAATTTGAAAATTCTTTTTTTTTTCAATTTCTTTCCTTTGCAATTATTGATTATTTACGTAGGGAAGAAAATTCTGAGTCAGTTTAATTTTTCGACACGAAGATTTCAAAGTGTTTAAATAAACAATTACCAAGGTGCATGTTTTGTTTTTATTATATTTGAAACTCCCACCGACAGAGCTCCCATAGACTAATGGCTAGAGTGTTAGGCTTCGAAGCGAGTGGCCCTGGGTTCGAGTCCCAGCCTGAACGAAAATCTTCAATGTATACTTTTAGTTTCTAATTTGAAATTTCTTCTTCTTTTTTTTTTAATTTTTCTCTTTTGCGAATATGGATTATTTATGTAGGGAGAAAAATTCTGAGTCAGTTTAATTATTCGACCTGTAAATTTCAAAGTGTTTGAATCAATAATTACCAAGGTGCATTTTTTGTTTTTATTATATTTAAGACTTCCATCGACAGAGCTCCGATAGCCTAATGGCTAGACCGTTGGGTTCCAAGCGCGTGGTACTGGGTTCGAGTCCCGGCCGGAACGAAAATCTTCCATGTATATATTTCTCTTCTAATTTGAAGATTCTTTTTTTTTTTCAATTTCTTTCTTTTGCAAATATGGATTATTTATGTACGGAAGAAAATTCTGAGTCAGTTTAATCATTCGACCTTTAGATTTCAAAGATTTTAGATCAATAATTACTAAGGTGCATTTTTTGTTTTTATTATAATTAAGACACCGATCAACAGAGATCCGATAGTGTATTGGCGAGAGCGTTGGGCTTCCATGAGTGTCGCCCTGGGTTCAAATCCCAGCCGGAAAGGAAATCTTAAATGCAAATATTTTTTTCTAATTTTATAATTCTTTTATTTTTATTTTTCCCTTTTGCGAAGTCAGTCAGTCAGTCTGACAGTCAATCAGTCAAGCACTCAGTCATTCAGTCTCAGTCAGTCAGTCCAGTCAGTCAGTCACTCAGTCAGTCAGTTAGTCCTTCAGCCAGTCAGTCAAGCAGTCAGTCATTTAGTCTCAGTCAGTCAGTCATTCAGTCAGTCAGTCAGTCAGTCAGGCAGTCAGTCAGTCAGTCAGTCGGTCAGTCCTGTGCAGTCAGTTAGTCACTAAAGCAGTCAGTCAGTCTCAGTCAGTCAGTCAGTCAGTCAGTCCAGTCCAGTCTCAGTCAGTCAGTCAGTCAGTCTCGGTCAGTCAGTCAGTCAGTCATTCAGTCAGTCAGTCAGTCAGTCAGGCAGTCAGTCAGTCGGTCAGCCTTATTCAGTCAGTCTGTCAGTCAGTCAATCAGTCAGCCTTATTCAGTCAGTCTGTCAGTCATCCTTATTCAGTCAGTCAGTCGGTCAGTCCTGTCCAGTCAGTTAGTCAGTCAAGCAGTCAGTCAGGTAGTCAAGCAGTCAGTCAGTCAGTGTCAGTCAGTCATTTAGTCATTCAGTCAGTCAGTGAAATAGCCAGTCAGAGAGTCAAGCAGTCAGTCAGTCAGTCTCAGTCAGTCAGTTAGTCAGTCAGTCAGTCAGTCAGTCAGTCAGTCCAGTCTCAGTCAGTCAAGCAGTTAGTCAGTCAGTCTCGGTCAGTCAGTGAGTCAGTCAGTCAGTATCAGTGAGTCAGTCTGTCAGTCAGGCAGTATCAGTCAGGCAGTAAGTCTCCGCTCGACAGAACTCCGATAGCCTAATGGCTAGACCGCTGGTCTTCCAAGATAGTGGCCTGGGTTCGAGTCCCAGCCGGAGCGAATATCTTCAATGTATATATTTCTTATCTAATTTGAAAATTCTTTTTTTTTTCAATTTCTTTCCTTTGCAATTATTGATTATTTATGTAGGGAAGAAAATTCTGAGTCAGTTTAATTTTTCGACACGAAGATTTCAAAGTGTTTAAATAAACAATTACCAAGGTGCATTTTTTGTTTTTATTATATTTAAAACTCCCACCGACAGAGCTCCCATAGACTAATGGCTAGAGTGTTAGGCTTCCAAGCGAGTGGCCCTGGGTTCGAGTCCCAGCCTGAACAAAAATCTTCAATGTATACTTTTAGTTTCTAATTTGAAATTTCTTCTTCTTTTTTTTTTAATTTTTCTCTTTTGCGAATATTGATTATTTATGTAGGGAGAAAAATTCTGAGTCAGTTTAATTATTCGACCTGTAAATTTCAAAGTGTTTGAATCAATAATTACCAAGGTGCATTTTTTGTTTTTATTATATTTAAGACTTCCATCGACAGAGCTCCGATAGCCTAATGGCTAGCCCGTTGGGTTCCTAGCGCGTGGTACTGGGTTCGAGTCCCGGCCGGAAAGGAAATCTTTAATGCAAATATTTTTTTCTAATTTTATAATTCTTTTTTTTTTATTTTTCCCTTTTGCGAAGTCAGTCAGTCAGTCTGACAGTCAATCAGTCAAGCACTCAGTCATTCCGTCTCAGTCAGTCAGTCCAGTCAGTCAGTCACTCAGTCAGTCAGTTAGTCCTTCAGCCAGTCAGTCAAGCAGTCAGTCATTTAGTCTCAGTCAGTCAGTCATTCAGTCAGTCAGTCAGTCAGGCAGTCAGTCAGTCAGTCAGTCGATCAGTCCTGTGCAGTCAGTTAGTCACTAAAGCAGTCAGTCAGTCTCAGTCAGTCAGTCAGTCAGTCAGTCCAGTCCAGTCTCAGTCAGTCAGTCAGTCAGTCTCGGTCAGTCAGTCAGTCAGTCATTCAGTCAGTCAGTCAGCCTTATTCAGTCAGTCTGTCAGTCATCCTTATTCAGTCAGTCTGTCAGTCAGTCAGTCGGTCAGTCCTGTCCAGTCAGTTAGTCAGTCAAGCAGTCAGTCAGGTAGTCAAGCAGTCAGTCAGTCAGTGTCAGTCAGTCATTTAGTCATTCAGTCAGTCAGTGAAATAGCCAGACAGAGAGTCAAGCAGTCAGTCAGTCAGTCTCAGTCAGTCAGTTAGTCAGACAGTCAGTCAGTCAGTCAGTCAGTCACTCCAGTCTCAGTCAGTCAGGCAGTTAGTCAGTCAGTCTCGGTCAGTCAGTGAGTCAGTCAGTCAGTATCAGTCAGTCAGTGAGTCAGTCTGTCAGTCAGGCAGTATCAGTCAGGCAGTAAGACTCCGCTCGACAGAACTCCGATAGCCTAATGGCTAGACCGCTGGTCTTCCAAGCGAGTGGCCTGGGTTCGAGTCCCAGCCTTAGCGAATATCTTCAATGTATATATTTCTTTTCTAATTTGAAAATTCTTTTTTTTTTCAATTTCTTTCCTTTGCAATTATTGATTATTTATGTAGGGAAGAAAATTCTGAGTCAGTTTAATTTTTCGACACGAAGATTTCAAAGTGTTTAAATAAACAATTACCAAGGTGCATTTTTTGTTTTTATTATATTTAAAACTCCCACCGACAGAGCTCCCATAGACTAATGGCTAGAGTGTTAGGCTTCCAAGCGAGTGGCCCTGGGTTCGAGTCCCAGCCTGAACGAAAAGCTTCAATGTATACTTTTAGTTTCTAATTTGAAATTTCTTCTTCTTTTTTTTTTAATTTTTCTCTTTTGCGAATATTGATTATTTATGTAGGGAGAAAAATTCTGAGTCAGTTTAATTATTCGACCTGTAAATTTCAAAGTGTTTGAATCAATAATTACCAAGGTGCATTTTTTGTTTTTATTATATTTAAGACTTCCATCGGCAGAGCTCCGATAGCCTAATGGCTAGACCGTTGGGTTCCAAGCGCGTGGTACTGGGTTCGAGTCCCGGCCGGAACGAAAATCTTCCATGTATATATTTCTCTTCTAATTTGAAGATTCTTTATTTTTTCAATTTCTTTCTTTTGCAAATATGGATTATTTATGTACGGAAGAAAATTCTGAGTCAGTTTAATCATTCGACCTTTAGATTTCAAAGATTTTAGATCAATAATTACTAAGGTGCATTTTTTGTTTTTATTATAATTAAGACACCGATCAACAGAGATCCGATAGTATATTGGCGAGAGCGTTGGGCTTCCATGAGTGTCGCCCTGGGTTCAAATCCCAGCCGGAAAGGAAATCTTAAATGCAAATATTTTTTTCTAATTTTATAATTCTTTTTTTTTATTTTTCCCTTTTGCGAAGTCAGTCAGTCAGTCTGACAGTCAATCAGTCAAGCACTCAGTCATTCAGTCTCAGTCAGTCAGTCCAGTCAGTCAGTCACTCAGTCAGTCAGTTAGTCCTTCAGCCAGTCAGTCAAGCAGTCAGTCATTTAGTCTCAGTCAGTCAGTCATTCAGTCAGTCAGTCAGTCAGGCAGTCAGTCAGTCAGTCAGTCGATCAGTCCTGTGCAGTCAGTTAGTCACTAAAGCAGTCAGTCAGTCTCAGTCAGTCAGTCAGTCAGTCAGTCCAGTCCAGTCTCAGTCAGTCAGTCAGTCAGTCTCGGTCAGTCAGTCAGTCCGTCATTCAGTCAGTCAGTCAGTCAGGCAGTCAGTCAGCCTTATTCAGTCAGTCTGTCAGTCATCCTTATTCAGTCAGTCTGTCAGTCAGTCAGTCGGTCAGTCCTGTCCAGTCAGTTAGTCAGTCAGGTAGTCAAGCAGTCAGTCAGTCAGTGTCAGTCAGTCATTTAGTCATTCAGTCAGTCAGTGAAATAGCCAGTCAGAGAGTAAAGCAGTCAGTCAGTCAGTCTCAGTCAGTCAGTTAGTCAGTCAGTCAGTCAGTCAGTCAGTCAGTCCAGTCTCAGTCAGTCAGGCAGTTAGTCAGTCAGTCTCGGTCAGTCAGTGAGTCAGTCAGTCAGTATCAGTCAGTCAGTGAGTCAGTCTGTCAGTCAGGCAGTATCAGTCAGGCAGTAAGACTCCGCTCGACAGAACTCCGATAGCCTAATGGCTAGACCGCTGGTCTTCCAAGCGAGTGGCCTGGGTTCGAGTCCCAGCCGGAGCGAATATCTTCAATGTATATATTTCTTTTCTAATTTGAAAATTCTTTTTTTCAATTTCTTTCCTTTGCAATTATTGATTATTTATGTAGGGAAGAAAATTCTGAGTCAGTTTAATTTTTCGACACGAAGATTTCAAAGTGTTTAAATAAACAATTACCAAGGTGCATTTTTTGTTTTTATTATATTTAAAACGCCCACCGACAGAGCTCCCATAGACTAATGGCTAGAGTGTTAGGCTTCCAAGCGAGTGGCCCTGGGTTCGAGTCCCAGCCTGAACGAAAATCTTCAATGTATACTTTTAGTTTCTAATTTGAAATTTCTTCTTCTTTTTTTTTTAATTTTTCTCTTTTGCGAATATTGATTATTTATGTAGGGAGAAAAATTCTGAGTCAGTTTAATTATTCGACCTGTAAATTTCAAAGTGTTTGAATCAATAATTACCAAGGTGCATTTTTTGTTTTTATTATATTTAAGACTTCCATCGACAGAGCTCCGATAGCCTAATGGCTGGACCGTTGGGTTCCTAGCGCGTGGCACTGGGTTCGAGTCCCGGCCGGAAAGGAAATCTTAAATGCAAATATTTTTTTCTAATTTTATATTTCTTTTTTTTTTATTTTTCCCTTTTGCGAAGTCAGTCAGTCAGTCCAGTCACTCAGTCACTCAGTCAGTCAGTTAGTCCTTCAGCCAGTCAGTCAAGCAGTCAGTCATTTAGTCTCAGTCAGTCAGTCATTCAGTCAGTCAGTCAGTCAGGCAGTCAGTCAGTCAGTCAGTCGATCAGTCCTGTGCAGTCAGTTAGTCACTAAAGCAGTCAGTCAGTCTCAGTCAGTCAGTCAGTCAGTCAGTCCAGTCCAGTCTCAGTCAGTCAGTCAGTCAGTCTCGGTCAGTCAGTCAGTCAGTCATTCAGTCAGTCAGTCAGTCAGGCAGTCAGTCATTCGGTCAGCCTTATTCAGTCAGTCTGTCAGTCAGTCAGTCAGTCAGCCTTATTCAGTCAGTCTGTCAGTCATCCTTATTCAGTCAGTCTGTCAGTCAGTCAGTCGGTCAGTCCTGTCCAGTCAGTTAGTCAGTCAAGCAGTCAGTCAGGTAGTCAAGCAGTCAGTCAGTCAGTGTCAGTCAGTCATTTAGTCATTCAGTCAGTCAGTGAAATAGCCAGTCAGAGAGTCAAGCAGTCAGTCAGTCAGTCTCAGTCAGTCAGTTAGTCAGTCAGTCAGTCAGTCAGTCAGTCAGTCCAGTCTCAGTCAGTCAGGCAGTTAGTCAGTCAGTCTCGGTCAGTCAGTGAGTCAGTATCTCGGACTGTCAGTATCAGTCAGTCAGTGAGTCAGTCTGTCAGTCAGGCAGTATCAGTCAGGCAGTAAGACTCCGCTCGACAGAACTCCGATAGCCTAATGGCTAGACCGCTGGTCTTCCAAGCGAGTGGCCTGGGTTCGAGTCCCAGCCGGAGCGAATATCTTCAATGTATATATTTCTTTTCTAATTTGAAAATTCTTTTTTTTTTCAATTTCTTTCCTTTGCAATTATTGATTATTTATGTAGGGAAGAAAATTCTGAGTCAGTTTAATTTTTCGACACGAAGATTTCAAAGTGTTTAAATAAACAATTACCAAGGTGCATTTTTTGTTTTTATTATATTTAAAACTCCCACCGACAGAGCTCCCATAGACTAATGGCTAGAGTGTTAGGCTTCCAAGCGAGTGGCCCTGGGTTCGAGTCCCAGCCTGAACGAAAATCTTCAATGTATACTTTTAGTTTCTAATTTGAAATTTCTTCTTCTTTTTTTTTTTAATTTTTCTCTTTTGCGAATATTGATTATTTATGTAGATAGAAAAATTCTGAGTCAGTTTAATTATTCGACCTGTAAATTTCAAAGTGTTTTTATCAATAATTACCAAGGTGCATTTTTTGTTTTTATTATATTTAAGACTTCCATCGACAGAGCTCCGATAGCCTAATGGCTAGACCGTTGGGTTCCAAGCGCGTGGTACTGGGTTCGAGTCCCGGCCGGAACGAAAATCTTCCATGTATATATTTCTCTTCTAATTTGAAGATTCTTTTTTTTTTCAATTTCTTTCTTTTGCAAATATGGATTATTTATGTACGGAAGAAAATTCTGAGTCAGTTTAATCATTCGACCTTTAGATTTCAAAGATTTTAGATCAATAATTACTAAGGTGCATTTTTTGTTTTTATTATAATTAAGACACCGATCAACAGAGATCCGATAGTATATTGGCGAGAGCGTTGGGCTTCCATGAGTGTCGCCCTGGGTTCAAATCCCAGCCGGAAAGGAAATCTTAAATGCAAATATTTTTTTCTAATTTTATAATTCTTTTATTTTTATTTTTCCCTTTTGCGAAGTCAGTCAGTCAGTCTGACAGTCAATCAGTCAAGCACTCAGTCATTCAGTCTCAGTCAGTCAGTCCAGTCAGTCAGTCACTCAGTCAGTCAGTTAGTCCTTCAGCCAGTCAGTCAAGCAGTCAGTCATTTAGTCTCAGTCAGTCAGTCATTCAGTCAGTCAGTCAGTCATGCAGTCAGTCAGTCAGTCAGTCGGTCAGTCCTGTGCAGTCAGTCAGTCAGTCCAGTCCAGTCTCAGTCAGTCAGTCAGTCAGTCTCGGTCAGTCAGTCAGTCAGTCATTCAGTCAGTCAGTCAGTCAGGCAGTCAGTCAGTCGGTCAGCCTTTGTTGTCACTCCAAACAAATTTTGTATTTCCTGTTTTCGTTGTATCATATTCAAACTTGAGATCTGGCAACCCATTTTTGGTTTTGAAAAATGGTAACAAAAATATTAGCGTTCTTGTAGAATTACGTTACGCATACGTTACGAAAAGAGTTGTGTTATATATTCATTTTTAAGATATACGGATCATAAGATCAAAATGAGTCATCTTCATCCCTGTAAATATCTTCATCAAACTTTCTTTCCTGTGATGTGAAATAAATTGTGTTTAAAAACAAAAGCCGAGTCTGTAGTTACAACAACTGGCGTCCGGTGACAGGATCTTGTTCTCTGCATTACGTAAGTGAGTGATCGTTTGTTATTCATTGCAGTTAATGTTCAAGGTGATTTTAAGATAAATAAAATGGCTACAGATTCGAAATTAGACGAGACTGATCGCAAATTAATTGCTGAGCAAGAAAAATTACGAAATGAAAGAACTAATTTACGGCGCCTTTTTACAATAGCAGCAAATGCATTTGATGATATCCATAGTAAGGCCGATAATGAAAAGGATATTCACACTCAGTATAACAAAGTCGTTGAGAAAGCGGAGCGTTTATTTAAAGTAGATGAAGAGATTAAAGAAGTCATTAATTTCACGGATGAAGATTACGATACGATAGAATCTTACAGAGACAGATTCACAGAAATGAGAGTTATATATGAAAAATATTATAATCAACAGGAAGAAAGCAATTCTGTTATTTCAAGTAAATGTACACCTGATAATTTGAAATTGCCTAGATTACGCCTAAAGGAATATGAACTAATGCCTAGATCATGGGTGGCTTTTTGGGGACAATTTTGCAATATTCACGAGAATGAAAGTATAAGAGAAGAAGACAAATTTCAATATTTGTTATCATCATTAAAGCCAAAAACGAAAGCTCGTGATATTGTAGAAAGTTATCCGCCATCTAAGGGCAATTATTCGAAAGTTATTGAACATTTAGAGTCCAGATTTGGTAGAAAGGATTTACTGATAGAAGTTTATATACGGGATCTTTTATCACTAGTAAACAGTAAATCAAACATTAAACTAACTGATTTATACGATAAACTTGGTTCGTATTTACGGGCATTAGAAACATTAGGTGTGACAACGTCTAATTATGCAGCGATGCTTTTCCCGGTTGTGGAGTCATGTCTTCCTGTCGAGATTTTAAAGGCTTGGGATAGGTATAGACTCAACAGAGAAGTCATAGAAGAGGATTCTGTTCTCACAAAGGAGAAGGTTCTTGAAAATTTGATGACTTTCTTACGTCATGAAGTCGAAGGCGAAGAGCATCGTGCTTTAGCAGAAACTGCATTTGGAAGTGGAATAAAGCGAAAAGATTCCCATAAACCAGTACCGAGAGATGAGCCTACTGCTGCTGCACTAACTTCAAGCACAACCGCAAGACAATTCAGTTGTGTTTTCTGTGATCGTTCTCATCCAAGTCAGGAATGTCAGAAAATATCGGACATGAATTATGAGGACAGAAAATCGCAAGTAATGCGCAAGAGATGCTGCCTCGTTTGCCTCAAACCAGGTCATATGGCAAAAAGGTGCCACAGTAATGTAAAATGCAAAATTTGTGGTCGCCGACATTATGCCTTACTTTGTCCGGATTTGTCAGGGAAGGAGAAGCGTAATTTTGAGACAGACGCTATGACAGATGTGTGGAACACTACAGCCTTATTTTCCTTACAACCAGCAGATCATGAAATTTATTTAAAAACTATCATGATAAGAATACGAAATAAAGGGAATCAAGCATGTGTTCGTGCACTTATGGATGACGGATCCCATCGTTCATATATTGAGAAAAGTTTAGTGCAAGAACTTAAACTCATTCCTTCTGGACAAGAAACCATAGCACAAGGGTTATTTGGTGGAGGAATAACTCCAGAAATGCAGCACGGAAGATACACTGTTCTTATTGAAAGTTTAGATGGCAAATATAGAAAAAGGGTATCATTTCTTGACCAGCATAAAATTTGTACTACTCTACCCCGTATTAGGGATACAAATCTAATTTGTGAGCTAGAATCTCGGGGAGTAAGATTAACGGATTTGGGAAATTCTACACCAACTGTACAAGTTCTTCTAGGAGCTGATATACTGGGATCATTATTTACTGGACGAATTGAAGCTACAAAGACGGGAATTTCAGCAATAGAAACCAAACTTGGTTGGACAGTACTTGGTCTGGGAAGCAGAAAAGAAACTTTAAACATGGTCACGTTAACCCTGCAGAATACCGAGTTACCAAAATTTTGGGATTTAGAAGTTTTAGGAATTAAAGATCCAATAGAAAGAAAAAATAAGATCCTTCTTGAAGAAGAAACTCTAACCCATTTCAAAGAAACCTTAGAAGTTCTAGAAGGCGGACGATATGAAGTAGCTTTACCTTGGTTGTCTGGACATCCACCTGTATATGATATGTACGATGTCGCTGAATCCAGACTACGTTCAGTAACAAAACGTCTATTAAAAGAAAACATCTACGATGTGTACGATGATGTTTTGAGACAGTGGCAAAGAGAAGGTATAATTGAAGCTGTACCGCAGGACGAAATTTCGAAACCTGGTCATTATCTTCCTCACAGGCCCGTTATCAAACCATCAAGTGCTACAACTAAGGTTCGACCAGTCTTCGATGCCTCCTTTAAACGACCAGGTTATGCTTCTCTAAACGAATGCTTGAGTGTTGGACCTAGTCTTTCGGAACAGATTCCCCCACTTCTGTTAAGATTTAGCACTGGTTCTATAGGAGTGATTGCTGATATAAAACAAGCTTTCTTACAATTGAGTGTCAAACCGGAGGATCGTGATTTTTTAAGATTCTTGTGGTGGAATTTCAAAGATCGATCAAAATTAGAATTCTGGAGACATTGTCGAGTAGTCTTTGGAGTGACTTCGAGTCCATTTCTCTTGAATGCTAGTATTCGTCACCACCTTAATTCAAAGGAATATCAACTTGAATATCTTCAGCCGATTGTCGAGAAACTTAAGAAGGGTTTCTATGTAGACAATTTGACTACCAGCGTTGAGGACCAAGAAGAGTTGATGGAGTTCAAGACTCAGACGATGAAGATAATGAATGCTGCTTCGTTTGAATTAAGATGTTGGGCTCACAGTGGAGATCAGAACCAGGGATGTCAAAATGTTCTTGGTCTCGAGTGGGATACAAAGACTGATGAGCTGTACTGTGTTGGTCCTGATATAAGTTCCGTTGAAGTTGTATCTAAGAGAAAATTACTTTCCGTTGTTAACGGCATATACGATCCTGTGGGTTTCACATCTCCTGCGACACTGTTACCAAAATTGTTACTCCAAGAGGCTTGGCGCAATAAGTTGGACTGGGACGAACAGTTGCCTTCCGAAATGCAGTTACGCTATCAACGATGGGCAAAGCATTTAGATCTTATCCAGAAATGTAGGATCCCTCGTAGGATATTGCATGGAACTTTCGAAAGGGCCAGTTTACACATATTTACAGATGCATCGGCTCATGGGTATGCCTGCTGTGCCTTTCTACGATGTGGAGAAGAGGAAGAAGTGAGAGTCTCATTAGTTTCAGCAAAGGCTAGAGTAGCTCCTCTTCAGAGACCAACAATTCCACGATTGGAGCTTTTAGGAGCCGCTATTGGAGCTAGAATTGCTTCAACAATATTAGAAACATTTAATTTGCCTTTAAAGACGTATTTTTGGACAGATTCCATGATAGTTCTGGGATGGATTACTAAAACAGAACCCTGGAATACGTTTGCAGGTAACAGAGTGAAAGAAATACGAGAACTTACAAACATAGAAGATTGGAGATTTGTCCCTGGAGATGTCAATCCAGCAGACTTACCTTCCCGCTCATGTGATTGGTCTGAACTTTTACGGAGTCAATGGTGGGAGGGTCCAAAGTGGCTTTATGAACGTCCAGAATTTTGGCCTTACACTGAGATCATTCTTCCTGACGAAGCGATGTTAGAACGACGGAAGTCAGTAGCTGTTAATCTAAATATTGAAGCAAAGGAGCATTTTGGAAATAGATTTTTATACTTTTCCAGTTATCCAAGGATCATCCGCTTGACAGCCTGGGTATTGAGATTTTGCCAGAATATCAAAGTGAATTCTTCCAAGTTGACCAAGGAGCTGTCATACGAAGAAATTCGAAGGGGTGAGGAAACTCTGATACGAATAATACAATCAGAATGGCCAACTGACATCAGGGAGAAGTACTCTCAGACAATTCAGTTTTACGAAGAAAATGAAATATTGAAAGTTCAATCAAGGCTAATCCTAGGGCAAGATCCAGAAGATTTTGTACGACCCATAGTTTTGCCAGATCATCCAATTGTCAGAAGACTCATAGAATATACTCATAAGTCACTTCACCATGCAGGCGTACAAACTACCTTGTCTCATCTACGTGACCGATTTTGGATTCCTCGGGGACGGAAAGTTGTTAGAGAAGTTTTACAGAAGTGTATGAAATGTAAGAGGTATACATCAAAACCTGTAGTACCAGTTGTTCCTGCTCCTCTTCCTATTGATAGGATCAATCGTGTAGCTGCATTTCAAGTGACGGGGGCTGATCTGGCAGGTCCTGTTTATTTGAAAGGAAGGCAAAAGGCTTGGATAGTGCTTTTTACGTGCGCGGTATATCGTGCTATTCACTTAGAGTTGGTGACATCTCTGTCTACTGAAGCATTTATGCAAGCCATGAGACGATTTTTTGCTAGAAGAGGACGTAGTTCTATTATGTACACTGATAACGGAACTAATTTTTTGGGAACAACTAGAGCTCTCAGCTCCCTCAACTGGCAAGAAATAACATCTGAATGTGCTATCCAACAGATTAAATGGCACTTCAATCCCCCTACAGCACCATGGTATGGAGGTTGGTGGGAAAGAATGATCCGCACCGTTAAAGAACTTTTGAGAAAGGTATTAAGCCGTGCTTCTGTCACTTACGAGGAAATGGTGACTTTACTATGTGAATGTGAAAGCATAGTTAATGGACGTCCTCTCACATATGTTTATGATGATCCGAATGAGTTGAGGGTTATCAAACCTTCTGACTTTATACAAGACATAAAAGGAAATGAAACTGTGGATTTGGACATCGTAGATACCAGACATCTACGTAATCGCATTCGATACCTGCAGAATCTACGTTATCAGCTACGTCAACGATTCCAAAAGGAGTATTTAGCAGAACTTATACGAAATCCTCATTTATCTACCAAACGACAGAACCTGTCACCAGGTGATATTGTTCTCATTGGCTCAGAAAACACAAAACGTTTAAATTGGCCTTTAGGACGTATCATCAAACTATATCAAGGTAAGGATAACATCGAACGAGTAGTTAGATTACGTGTGGCTAATGGAGAAATCATCCGTCCAGTTCAAAGAGTCTATCCTTTGGAAATTAGTTCTCCTGATATCTCCAAAGATATACACGAAAATGTGGAAGGTGCTTCTGATATTGTTGATGATGATATTGGAGTACCTGTTGCTTCAAATGAAAAATGCTGTCAATCTGAAGCATTCCCTCAAGAAAAATTACAGGCTGTGAAACAAACGCGGTTTGGTCGACGAGTTGTTCCTGTGAAACGCCTGGACTTATAGACTGGACTAAAGACTTTAATTTTATTTTATCTCATTATTATAGTTATATCTAAGTAGTTTAGTATTAGATATTGTTATATTCATTAGTAGTTATTAGTCAAATGTTTTCATAAGTATTGAAATTTCATGTCTATTGTATTATACTATATTTTCTGGTTTTCATTTTGTATTGGTTTAGCCGATATGTGCACAATACAAAAGGTGGGAGGATGTTGTCACTCCAAACAAATTTTGTATTTCCTGTTTTCGTTGTATCATATTCAAACTTGAGATCTGGCAACCCATTTTTGGTTTTGAAAAATGGTAACAAAAATATTAGCGTTCTTGTAGAATTACGTTACGCATACGTTACGAAAAGAGTTGTGTTATATATTCATTTTTAAGATATACGGATCATAAGATCAAAATGAGTCATCTTCATCCCTGTAAATATCTTCATCAAACTTTCTTTCCTGTGATGTGAAATAAATTGTGTTTAAAAACAAAAGCCAAGTCTGTAGTTACAACAGCCTTATTCAGTCAGTCTGTCAGTCAGTCAGTCAGTCAGCCTTATTCAGTCAGTCTGTCAGTCATCCTTATTCAGTCAGTCTGTCAGTCAGTCAGTCGGTCAGTCCTGTCCAGTCAGTTAGTCAGTCAAGCAGTCAGTCAGGTAGTCAAGCAGTCAGTCAGTCAGTGTCAGTCAGTCATTTAGTCATTCTGTCAGTCAGTGAAATAGCCAGTCAGAGAGTCAAGCAGTCAGTCAGTCAGTCTCAGTCAGTCAGTCAGTCAGTCAGTCAGTCCAGTCTCAGTCAGTCAGGCAGTTAGTCAGTCCGTCTCGGTCAGTCAGTGAGTCAGTCAGTCAGTATCAGTCAGTCAGTGAGTCAGTCTGTCAGTCAGGCAGTATCAGTCAGGCAGTAAGACTCCGCTCGACAGAACTCCGATAGCCTAATGGCTAGACCGCTGGTCTTCCAAGCGAGTGGCCTGGGTTCGAGTCCCAGCCGGAGCGAATATCTTCAATGTATATATTTCTTTTCTAATTTGAAAATTCTTTTTTTTTTCAATTTCTTTCCTTTGCAATTATTGATTATTTATGTAGGGAAGAAAATTCTGAGTCAGTTTAATTTTTCGACACGAAGATTTCAAAGTGTTTAAATAAACAATTACCAAGGTGCATTTTTTGTTTTTATTATATTTAAAACTCCCACCGGCAGAGCTGCCATAGACTAATGGCTAGAGTGTTAGGCTTCCAAGCGAGTGGCCCTGGGTTCGAGTCAAAGCCTGAACGAAAATCTTCAATGTATACTTTTAGTTTCTAATTTGAAATTTCTTCTTCTTTTTTTTTTAATTTTTCTCTTTTGCGAATATTGATTATTTATGTAGGGAGAAAAATTCTGAGTCAGTTTAATTATTCGACCTGTAAATTTCAAAGTGTTTGAATCAATAATTACCAAGGTGCATTTTTTGTTTTTATTATATTTAAGACTTCCATCGACAGAGCTCCGATAGCCTAATGGCTAGACCGTTGGGTTCCAAGCGCGTGGTACTGGGTTCGAGTCCTGGCCGGAACGAAAATCTTCCATGTATATATTTCTCTTCTAATTTGAAGATTCTTTTTTTTTCAATTTCTTTCTTTTGCAAATATGGATTATTTATGTACGGAAGAAATTTCTGAGTCAGTTTAATCATTCGACCTTTAGATTTCAAAGATTTTAGATCAATAATTACTAAGTTGCATTTTTTGTTTTTATTATAATTAAGACACCGATCAACAGAGATCCGATAGTATATTGGCGAGAGCGTTGGGCTTTCATGAGTGTCGCCCTGGGTTCAAATCCCAGCCGGAAAGGAAATCTTAAATGCAAATATTTTTTTCTAATTTTATAATTTTTTTTTTATTTTTCCCTTTTGCGAAGTCAGTCAGTCAGTCTGACAGTCAATCAGTCAAGCACTCAGTCATTCAGTCTCAGTCAGTCAGTCACTCAGTCAGTCAGTTAGTCCTTCAGCCAGTCAGTCAAGCAGTCAGTCATTTAGTCTCAGTCAGTCAGTCATTCAGTCAGTCAGTCACTCAGGCAGTCAGTCAGTCAGTCAGTCGGTCAGTCCTGTGCAGTCAGTTAGTCACTAAAGCAGTCAGTCAGTCTCAGTCAGTCAGTCAGTCAGTCAGTCCAGTCCAGTCTCAGTCAGTCAGTCAGTCAGTCTCGGTCAGTCAGTCAGTCAGTCATTCAGTCAGGCAGTCAGTCAGTCGGTCAGCCTTATTCAGTCAGTCTGTCAGTCAGTCAGTCAGTCAGCCTTATTCAGTCAGTCTGTCAGTCATTATTATTCAGTCAGTCTGTCAGTCCTCTCCAGTCAGTTAGTCAGTCAAGCAGTCAGTCAGGTAGTCAAGCAGTCAGTCAGTCAGTGTCAGTCAGTCATTTAGTCATTCAGTCAGTCAGTGAAATAGCCAGTCAGAGAGTCAAGCAGTCAGTCAGTCAGTCTCAGTCAGTCAGTTAGTCAGTCAGTCAGTCAGTCAGTCAGTCAGTCCAGTCTCAGTCAGTCAGGCAGTTAGTCAGTCAGTCTCGGTCAGTCAGTGAGTCAGTATCTCGGACTGTCAGTATCAGTCAGTCAGTGAGTCAGTCTGTCAGTCAGGCAGTATCAGTCAGGCAGTAAGACTCCGCTCGACAGAACTCCGATAGCCTAATGGCTAGACCGCTGGTCTTCCAAGCGAGTGGCCTGGGTTCGAGTCCCAGCCGGAGCGAATATCTTCAATGTATATATTTCTTTTCTAATTTGAAAATTCTTTTTTTTTTCAATTTCTTTCCTTTGCAATTATTGATTATTTATGTAGGGAAGAAAATTCTGAGTCAGTTTAATTTTTCGACACGAAGATTTCAAAGTGTTTAAATAAACAATTACCAAGGTGCATTTTTTGTTTTTATTATATTTAAAACTCCCACCGACAGAGCTCCCATAGACTAATGGCTAGAGTGTTAGGCTTCCAAGCGAGTGGCCCTGGGTTCGAGTCCCAGCCTGAACGAAAATCTTCAATGTATACTTTTAGTTTCTAATTTGAAATTTCTTCTTCTTTTTTTTTTAATTTTTCTCTTTTGCGAATATTGATTATTTATGTAGGGAGAAAAATTCTGAGTCAGTTTAATTATTCGACCTGTAAATTTCAAAGTGTTTGAATCAATAATTACCAAGATGCATTTTTTGTTTTTATTATATTTAAGACTTCCATCGACAGAGCTCCGATAGCCTAATGGCTAGACCGTTGGGTTCCAAGCGCGTGGTACTGGGTTCGAGTCCCGGCCGGAACGAAAATCTTCCGTGTATATATTTCTCTTCTAATTTGAAGATTCTTTTTTTTTTCAATTTCTTTCTTTTGCAAATATGGATTATTTATGTACGGAAGAAAATTCTGAGTCAGTTTAATCATTCGACCTTTAGATTTCAAAGATTTTAGATCAATAATTACTAAGTTGCATTTTTTGTTTTTATTATAATTAAGACACCGATCAACAGAGATCCGATAGTATATTGGCGAGAGCGTTGGGCTTCCATGAGTGTCGCCCTGGGTTCAAATCCCAGCCGGAAAGGAAATCTTAAATGCAATTTTTCTAATTTTATAATTCTTTTTTTTTTTATTTTTCCCTTTTGCGAAGTCAGTCAGTCAGTCTGACAGTCAATCAGTCAAGCACTCAGTCATTCAGTCTCAGTCAGTCAGTCCAGTCACTCAGTCACTCAGTCAGTCAGTTAGTCCTTCAGCCAGTCAGTCAAGCAGTCAGTCATTTAGTCTCAGTCAGTCAGTCAGTCGGTCAGTCAGGCAGTCAGTCAGTCAGTCAGTCGGTCAGTCCTGTGCAGTCAGTTAGTCACTAAAGCAGTCAGTCAGTCTCAGTCAGTCAGTCAGTCAGTCAGTCCAGTCCAGTCTCAGTCAGTCAGTCAGTCAGTCTCGGTCAGTCAGTCAGTCAGTCATTCAGTCAGTCAGTCGGTCAGCCTTATTCAGTCAGTCTGTCAGTCAGTCAGTCAGTCAGCCTTATTCAGTCAGTCTGTCAGTCATCCTTATTCAGTCAGTCTGTCAGTCAGTCAGTCGGTCAGTCCTGTCCAGTCAGTTAGTCCGTCAAGCAGTCAGTCAGGTAGTCAAGCAGTCAGTCAGTCAGTGTCAGTCAGTCATTTAGTCATTCAGTCAGTCAGTGAAATAGCCAGTCAGATAGTCAAGAAGTCAGTCAGTCAGTCTCAGTCAGTCAGTTAGTCAGTCAGTCAGTCAGTCCAGTCTCAGTCAGTCAGGCAGTTAGTCAGTCAGTCTCGGTCAGTCAGTGAGTCAGTCAGTCAGTATCAGTCAGTCAGTGAGTCAGTCTGTCAGTCAGGCAGTATCAGTCAGGCAGTAAGACTCCGCTCGACGGAACTCCGATAGCCTAATGGCTAGACCGCTGGTCTTCCAAGCGAGTGGCCTGGGTTCGAGTCCCAGCCGGAGCGAATATCTTCAATGTATATATTTCTTTTCTAATTTGAAAATTCTTTTTTTTTTTCAATTTCTTTCCTTTGCAATTATTGATTATTTATGTAGGGAAGAAAATTCTGAGTCAGTTTAATTTTTCGACACGAAGATTTCAAAGTGTTTCAATAAACAATTACCAAGGTGCATTTTTTGTTTTTATTATATTTAAAACTCCCACCGACAGAGCTGCCATAGACTAATGGCTAGAGTGTTAGGCTTCCAAGCGAGTGGCCCTGGGTTCGAGTCCCAGCCTGATCGAAAATCTTCAATGTATACTTTTAGTTTCTAATTTGAAATTTCTTCTTCTTTTTTTTTTAATTTTTCTCTTTTGCGAATATTGATTATTTATGTAGGGAGAAAAATTCTGAGTCAGTTTAATTATTCGACCTGTAAATTTCAAAGTGTTTGAATCAATAATTACCAAGGTGCATTTTTTGTTTTTATTATATTTAAGACTTCCATCGACCGAGCTCCGATAGCCTAATGGCTAGACCGTTGGGTTCCAAGCGCGTGGTACTGGGTTCGAGTCCCGGCCGGAACGAAAATCTTCCATGTATATATTTTTCTTCTAATTTGAAGATTCTTTTTTTTTTTTCAATTTCTTTCTTTTGCAAATATGGATTATTTATGTAAGGAAGAAAATTCTGAGTCAGTTTAATCATTCGACCTTTAGATTTCAAAGATTTTAGATCAATAATTACTAAGGTGCATTTTTTGTTTTTATTATAATTAAGACACCGATCAACAGAGATCCGATAGTATATTGGCGAGAGCGTTGGGCTTCCATGAGTGTCGCCCTGGGTTCAAATCCCGGCCGGAAAGGAAATCTTAAATGCAAATATTTTTTTCTAATTTTATAATTCTTTTATTTTTATTTTTCCCTTTTGCGAAGTCAGTCAGTCAGTCTGACAGTCAATCAGTCAAGCACTCAGTCATACAGTCTCAGTCAGTCAGTCCAGTCAGTCAGTCACTCAGTCAGTCAGTTAGTCCTTCAGCCAGTCAGTCAAGCAGTCAGTCATTTAGTCTCAGTCAGTCAGTCATTCAGTCAGTCAGGCAGTCAGTCAGTCAGTCAGTCGGTCAGTCCTGTGCAGTCAGTTAGTCACTAAAGCAGTCAGTCAGTCTCAGTCAGTCAGTCAGTCTCAGTCAGTCCAGTCCAGTCTCAGTCAGTCAGTCAGTCAGTCTCGGTCAGTCAGTCAGTCAGTCATTCAGTCAGTCAGTCAGTCAGGCAGTCAGTCAGTCGGTCAGCCTTATTCAGTCAGTCTGTCAGTCAGTCAGTCAGTCAGCCTTATTCAGTCAGTCTGTCAGTCATCCTTATTCAGTCAGTCTGTCAGTCAGTCAGTCGGTCAGTCCTGTCCAGTCAGTTAGTCAGTCAAGCAGTCAGTCAGGTAGTCAAGCAGTCAGTCAGTCAGTGTCAGTCAGTCATTTAGTCATTCAGTCAGTCAGTGAAATAGCCAGTCAGAGAGTCAAGCAGTCAGTCAGTCAGTCTCAGTCAGTCTCAGTCAGTCAGTTAGTCAGTCAGTCAGTCAGTCAGTCAGTCAGTCCAGTCTCAGTCAGTCATTCAGTTAGTCAGTCAGTCTCGGTCAGTCAGTGAGTCAGTCAGTCAGTATCAGTCAGTCAGTGAGTCAGTCTGTCAGTCAGGCAGTATCAGTCAGGCAGTAAGACTCCGCTCGACGGAACTCCGATAGCCTAATGGCTAGACCGCTGGTCTTCCAAGCGAGTGGCCTGGGTTCGAGTCCCAGCCGGAGCGAATATCTTCAATGTATATATTTCTTTTCTAATTTGAAAATTCTTTTTTTTTTCAATTTCTTTCCTTTGCAATTATTGATTATTTATGTAGGGAAGAAAATTCTGAGTCAGTTTAATTTTTCGACACAAGGATTTCAAAGTGTTTAAATAAACAATTACCAAGGTGCATTTTTTGTTTTTATTATATTTAAAACTCCCACTGACAGAGCTCCCATAGGCTAATGGCTAGAGTGTTAGGCTTCCAAGCGAGTGGCCCTGGGTTCGAGTCCCAGCCTGAACGAAAATCTTCAATGTATACTTTTAGTTTCTAATTTGAAATTTCTTCTTTTTTTTTAATTTTTCTCTTTTGCGAATATTGATTATTTATGTAGGGAGAAAAATTCTGAGTCAGTTTAATTATTCGACCTGTAAATTTCAAAGTGTTTGAATCAATAATTACCAAGGTGCATTTTTTGTTTTTATTATATTTAAGACTTCCATCGACAGAGCTCCGATAGCCTAATGGCTAGACCGTTGGGTTCCAAGCGCGTGGTACTGGGTTCGAGTCCCGGCCGGAACGAAAATCTTCCATGTATATATTTCTCTTCTAATTTGAAGATTCTTTTTTTTTTCAATTTCTTTCTTTTGCAAATATGGATTATTTATGTACGGAAGAAAATTATGAGTCAGTTTAATAATTCGACCTTTAGATTTCAAAGATTTTAGATCAATAATTACTAAGGTGCATTTTTTGTTTTTATTATAATTAAGACACCGATCAACAGAGATCCGATAGTATATTGGCGAGAGCGTTGGGCTTCCATGAGTGTCGCCCTGGGTTCAAATCCCAGCCGGAAAGGAAATCTTAATTGCAAATATTTTTTTCTAATTTTATAATTCTTTTATTTTTATTTTTCCCTTTTGCGAAGTCAGTCAGTCAGTCTGACAGTCAATCAGTCAAGCACTCAGTCATTCAGTCTCAGTCAGTCAGTCCAGTCAGTCAGTCACTCAGTCAGTCAGTTAGTCCGTCAGCCAGTCAGTCAAGCAATCAGTCATTTAGTCTCAGTCAGTCAGTCATTCAGTCAGTCAGGCAGTCAGTCTGTCAGTCGGTCAGTCCTGTGCAGTCAGTTAGTCACTAAAGCAGTCAGTCAGTCTCAGTCAATCAGTCAGTCAGTCAGTCCAGTCCAGTCTCAGTCAGTCAGTCAGTCAGTCTCGGTCAGTCAGTCAGTCAGTCATTCAGTCAGTCAGTCAGTCAGGCAGTCAGTCAGTCGGTCAGCCTTATTCAGTCAGTCTGTCAGTCAGTCAGTCAGTCAGCCTTATTCAGTCAGTCTGTCAGTCATCCTTATTCAGTCAGTCTGTCAGTCAGTCAGTCGGTCAGTCCTGTCCAGTCAGTTAGTCAGTCAAGCAGTCAGTCAGGTAGTCAAGCAGTCAGTCAGTCAGTGTCAGTCAGTCATTTAGTCATTCAGTCAGTCAGTGAAATAGCCAGTCAGAGAGTCAAGCAGTCAGTCAGTCAGTCTCAGTCAGTCAGTTAGTCAGTCAGTCAGTCAGTCAGTCAGTCAGTCCAGTCTCAGTCAGTCAGGCAGTTAGTCAGTCAGTCTCGGTCAGTCAGTGAGTCAGTCAGTCAGTCAGGCAGTAAGACTCCGCTCGACAGAACTCCGATAGCCTAATGGCTAGACCGCTGGTCTTCCAAGCGAGTGGCCTGGGTTCGAGTCCCAGCCGGAGCGAATATCTTCAATGTATATATTTCTTTTCTAATTTGAAAATTCTTTTTTTTTTTCAATTTCTTTCCTTTGCAATTATTGATTATTTATGTAGGGAAGAAAATTCTGAGTCAGTTTAATTTTTCGACACGAAGATTTCAAAGTGTTTAAATAAACAATTACCAAGGTGCATTTTTTGTTTTTATTATATTTAAAACTCCCACCGACAGAGCTCCCATAGACTAATGGCTGGAGTGTTAGGCTTCCAAGCGAGTGGCCCTGGGTTCGAGTCCCAGCCGGAACGAAAATCTTCAATGTATACTTTTAGTTTCTAATTTGAAATTTCTTCTTCTTTTTTTTTTAATTTTTCTCTTTTGCGAATATTGATTATTTATGTAGGGAGAAAAATTCTGAGTCAGTTTAATTATTCGACCTGTAAATTTCAAAGTGTTTGAATCAATAATTACCAAGGTGCATTTTTTGTTTTTATTATATTTAAGACTTCCATCGACAGAGCTCCGATAGCCTAATGGCTAGACCGTTGGGTTCCAAGCGCGTGGTACTGGGTTCGAGTCCCGGCCGGAACGAAAATCTTCCATGTATATATTTCTCTTCTAATTTGAAGATTCTTTTTTTTTCAATTTCTTTCTTTTGCAAATATGGATTATTTATGTACGGAAGAAAATTCTGAGTCAGTTTAATCATTCGACCTTTAGATTTCAAAGATTTTAGATCAATAATTACTAAGGTGCATTTTTTGTTTTTATTATAATCAAGACACCGATCAACAGAGATCCGATAGTATATTGGCGAGAACGTTGGGCTTCCATGAGTGTCGCCCTGGGTTCAAATCCCAGCCGGAAAGGAAATCTTAAATGCAAATATTTTTTTCTAATTTTATAATTCTTTTATTTTTATTTTTCCCTTTTGCGAAGTCAGTCAGTCAGTCTGACAGTCAATCAGTCAAGCACTCAGTCATTCAGTCTCAGTGAGTCAGTCCAGTCAGTCAGTCACTCAGTCAGTCAGTTAGTCCTTCAGCCAGTCAGTCAAGCAGTCAGTCATTTAGTCTCAGTCAGTCAGTCATTCAGTCAGTCAGTCAGTCATGCAGTCAGTCAGTCAGTCAGTCGGTCAGTCCTGTGCAGTCAGTTAGTCACTAAAGCAGTCAGTCAGTCTCAGTCAGTCAGTCAGTCAGTCAGTCCAGTCCAGTCTCAGTCAGTCAGTCAGTCAGTCTCGGTCAGTCAGTCAGTCAGTCATTCAGTCAGTCAGTCAGTCAGGCAGTCAGTCAGTCGGTCAGCCTTATTCAGTCAGTCGGCCAGTCAGTCAGTCAGTCAGCCTTATTCAGTCAGTCTGTCAGTCATCCTTATTCAGTCAGTCTGTCAGTCAGTCAGTCGGTCAGTCCTGTCCAGTCAGTTAGTCAGTCAAGCAGTCAGTCAGGTAGTCAAGCAGTCAGTCAGTCAGTGTCAGTCAGTCATTTAGTCATTCAGTCAGTCAGTGAAATAGCCAGTCAGAGAGTCAAGCAGTCAGTCAGTCAGTCTCAGTCAGTCAGTTAGTCAGTCAGTCAGTCAGTCAGTCAGTCAGTCCAGTCTCAGTCAGTCATTCAGTTAGTCAGTCAGTCTCGGTCAGTCAGTGAGTCAGTCAGTCAGTATCAGTCAGTCAGTGAGTCAGTCTGTCAGTCAGGCAGTATCAGTCAGGCAGTAAGACTCCGCTCGACGGAACTCCGATAGCCTAATGGCTAGACCGCTGGTCTTCCAAGCGAGTGGCCTGGGTTCGAGTCCCAGCCGGAGCGAATATCTTCAATGTATATATTTCTTTTCTAATTTGAAAATTCTTTTTTTTTTTAAATTTCTTTCCTTTGCAATTATTGATTATTTATGTAGGGAAGAAAATTCTGAGTCAGTTTAATTTTTCGACACGAAGATTTCAAAGTGTTTAAATAAACAATTACCAAGGTGCATTTTTTGTTTTTATTATATTTAAAACTCCCACTGACAGAGCTCCCATAGGCTAATGGCTAGAGTGTTCGGCTTCCAAGCGAGTGGCCCTGGGTTCGAGTCCCAGCCTGAACGAAAATCTTCAATGTATACTTTTAGTTTCTAATTTGAAATTTCTTCTTTTTTTTTAATTTTTCTCTTTTGCGAATATTGATTATTTATGTAGGGAGAAAAATTCTGAGTCAGTTTAATTATTCGACCTGTAAATTTCAAAGTGTTTGAATCAATAATTACCAAGGTGCATTTTTTGTTTTTATTATATTTAAGACTTCCATCGACAGAGCTCCGATAGCCTAATGGCTAGACCGTTGGGTTCCAAGCGCGTGGTACTGGGGTCGAATACCGGCCGGAACGAAAATCTTCCGTGTATATATTTCTCTTCTAATTTGAAAATTCTTTTTTTTTTCAATTTCTTTCTTTTGCAAATATGGATTATTTATGTACGGAAGAAAATTCTGAGTCAGTTTAATCATTCGACCTTTAGATTTCAAAGATTTTAGATCAATAATTACTAAGTTGCATTTCTTGTTTTTATTATAATTAAGACACCGATCAACAGAGATCCGATAGTATATTGGCGAGAGTGTTGGGCTTCCATGAGTGTCGCCCTGGGTTCAAATCCCAGCCGGAAAGGAAATCTTAAATGCAAATATTTTTTTCTAATTTTATAATTCTTTTTTTTTATTTTTCCCTTTTGCGAAGTCAGTCAGTCAGTCTGACAGTCAATCAGTCAAGCACTCAGTCATTCAGTCTCAGTCAGTCAGTCCAGTCAGTCAGTCACTCAGTCAGTCAGTTAGTCCTTCAGCCAGTCAGTCAAGCAGTCAGTCATTTAGTCTCAGTCAGTCAGTCATTCAGTCAGTCAGTCAGTCAGGCAGTCAGTCAGTCAGTCAGTCGGTCAGTCCTGTGCAGTCAGTTAGTCACTAAAGCAGTCAGTCAGTCTCAGTCAGTCAGTCAGTCCAGTCCAGTCTCAGTCAGTCAGGCAGTTAGTCAGTCAGTCTCGGTCAGTCAGTGAGTCAGTCAGTCAGTATCAGTCAGTCAGTGAGTCAGTCTGTCAGTCAGGCAGTATCATTCAGGCAGTAAGACTCCGCTCGACAGAGCTCCGATAGCCTAATGGCTAGACCGCTGGTCTTCCAAGCGAGTGGCCTGGGTTCGAGTCCCAGCCGGAGCGAATATCTTCAATGTATATATTTCTTTTCTAATTTGAAAATTCTTTTTTTTTTTCAATTTCTTTCCTTTGCAATTATTGATTATTTATGTACGGAAGAAAATTCTGAGTCAGTTTAATAATTCGACCTTTAGATTTCAAAGATTTTAGATCAATAATTACTAAGGTGCATTTTTTGTTTTTATTATAATTAAGACACCGATCAACAGAGATCCGATAGTATATTGGCGAGAGTGTTGGGCTTCCATGAGTGTCGTCCTGGGTTCAAATCCCAGCCGGAAAGGAAATCTTAATTGCAAATATTTTTTTCTAATTTTATAATTCTTTTATTTTTATTTTTCCCTTTTGCGAAGTCAGTCAGTCAGTCTGACAGTCAATCAGTCAAGCACTCAGTCATTCAGTCTCAGTCAGTCAGTCCAGTCAGTCAGTCACTCAGTCAGTCAGTTAGTCCGTCAGCCAGTCAGTCAAGCAGTCAGTCATTTAGTCTCAGTCAGTCAGTCATTCAGTCAGTCAGGCAGTCAGTCTGTCAGTCGGTCAGTCCTGTGCAGTCAGTTAGTCACTAAAGCAGTCAGTCAGTCTCAGTCAATCAGTCAGTCAGTCAGTCCAGTCCAGTCTCAGTCAGTCAGTCAGTCAGTCTCGGTCAGTCAGTCAGTCAGTCATTCAGTCAGTCAGTCAGTCAGGCAGTCAGTCAGTCGGTCAGCCTTATTCAGTCAGTCTGTCAGTCAGTCAGTCAGTCAGCCTTATTCAGTCAGTCTGTCAGTCATCCTTATTCAGTCAGTCTGTCAGTCAGTCAGTCGGTCAGTCCTGTCCAGTCAGTTAGTCAGTCAAGCAGTCAGTCAGGTAGTCAAGCAGTCAGTCAGTCAGTGTCAGTCAGTCATTTAGTCATTCAGTCAGTCAGTGAAATAGCCAGTCAGAGAGTCACGCAGTCAGTCAGTCAGTCTCAGTCAGTCAGTTAGTCAGTCAGTCAGTCAGTCAGTCAGTCAGTCCAGTCTCAGTCAGTCAGGCAGTTAGTCAGTCAGTCTCGGTCAGTCAGTGAGTCAGTCAGTCAGTCAGGCAGTATCAGTCAGGCAGTAAGACTCCGCTCGACAGAACTCCGATAGCCTAATGGCTAGACCGCTGGTCTTCCAAGCGAGTGGCCTGGGTTCGAGTCCCAGCCGGAGCGAATATCTTCAATGTATATATTTCTTTTCTAATTTGAAAATTCTTTTTTTTTTTTCAATTTCTTTCCTTTGCAATTATTGATTATTTATGTAGGGAAGAAAATTCTGAGTCAGTTTAATTTTTCGACACGAAGATTTCAAAGTGTTTAAATAAACAATTACCAAGGTGCATTTTTTGTTTTTATTATATTTAAAACTCCCACCGACAGAGCTCCCATAGACTAATGGCTAGAGTGTTAGGCTTCCAAGCGAGTGGCCCTGGGTTCGAGTCCCAGCCTGAACGAAAATCTTCAATGTATACTTTTAGTTTCTAATTTGAAATTTCTTCTTCTTTTTTTTTTAATTTTTCTCTTTTGCGAATATTGATTATTTATGTAGGGAGAAAAATTCTGAGTCAGTTTAATTATTCGACCTGTAAATTTCAAAGTGTTTGAATCAATAATTACCAAGGTGCATTTTTTGTTTTTATTATATTTAAGACTTCCATCGACAGAGCTCCGATAGCCTAATGGCTAGACCGTTGGGTTCCAAGCGCGTGGTACTGGGTTCGAGTCCCGGCCGGAACGAAAATCTTCCATGTATATATTTCTCTTCTAATTTGAAGATTCTTTTTTTTTCAATTTCTTTCTTTTGCAAATATGGATTATTTATGTACGGAAGAAAATTCTGAGTCAGTTTAATCATTCGACCTTTAGATTTCAAAGATTTTAGATCAATAATTACTAAGGTGCATTTTTTGTTTTTATTATAATCAAGACACCGATCAACAGAGATCCGATAGTATATTGGCGAGAACGTTGGGCTTCCATGAGTGTCGCCCTGGGTTCAAATCCCAGCCGGAAAGGAAATCTTAAATGCAAATATTTTTTTCTAATTTTATAATTCTTTTATTTTTATTTTTCCCTTTTGCGAAGTCAGTCAGTCAGTCTGACAGTCAATCAGTCAAGCACTCAGTCATTCAGTCTCAGTGAGTCAGTCCAGTCAGTCAGTCACTCAGTCAGTCAGTTAGTCCTTCAGCCAGTCAGTCAAGCAGTCAGTCATTTAGTCTCAGTCAGTCAGTCATTCAGTCAGTCAGTCAGTCATGCAGTCAGTCAGTCAGTCAGTCGGTCAGTCCTGTGCAGTCAGTTAGTCACTAAAGCAGTCAGTCAGTCTCAGTCAGTCAGTCAGTCAGTCAGTCCAGTCCAGTCTCAGTCAGTCAGTCAGTCAGTCTCGGTCAGTCAGTCAGTCAGTCATTCAGTCAGTCAGTCAGTCAGGCAGTCAGTCAGTCGGTCAGCCTTATTCAGTCAGTCGGCCAGTCAGTCAGTCAGTCAGCCTTATTCAGTCAGTCTGTCAGTCAGTCAGTCGGTCAGTCCTGTCCAGTCAGTTAGTCAGTCAAGCAGTCAGTCAGGTAGTCAAGCAGTCAGTCAGTCAGTGTCAGTCAGTCATTTAGTCATTCAGTCAGTCAGTGAAATAGCCAGTCAGAGAGTCAAGCAGTCAGTCAGTCAGTCTCAGTCAGTCAGTTAGTCAGTCAGTCAGTCAGTCAGTCAGTCAGTCCAGTCTCAGTCAGTCATTCAGTTAGTCAGTCAGTCTCGGTCAGTCAGTGAGTCAGTCAGTATCAGTCAGTCAGTGAGTCAGTCTGTCAGTCAGGCAGTATCAGTCAGGCAGTAAGACTCCGCTCGACGGAACTCCGATAGCCTAATGGCTAGACCGCTGGTCTTCCAAGCGAGTGGCCTGGGTTCGAGTCCCAGCCGGAGCGAATATCTTCAATGTATATATTTCTTTTCTAATTTGAAAATTCTTTTTTTTTTCAATTTCTTTCCTTTGCAATTATTGATTATTTATGTAGGGAAGAAAATTCTGAGTCAGTTTAATTTTTCGACACGAAGATTTCAAAGTGTTTAAATAAACAATTACCAAGGTGCATTTTTTGTTTTTATTATATTTAAAACTCCCACTGACAGAGCTCCCATAGGCTAATGGCTAGAGTGTTAGGCTTCCAAGCGAGTGGCCCTGGGTTCGAGTCCCAGCCTGAACGAAAATCTTCAATGTATACTTTTAGTTTCTAATTTGAAATTTCTTCTTTTTTTTTAATTTTTCTCTTTTGCGAATATTGATTATTTATGTAGGGAGAAAAATTCTGAGTCAGTTTAATTATTCGACCTATAAATTTCAAAGTGTTTGAATCAATAATTACCAAGGTGCATTTTTTGTTTTTATTATATTTAAGACTTCCATCGACAGAGCTCCGATAGCCTAATGGCTAGACCGTTGGGTTCCAAGCGCGTGGTACTGGGGTCGAGTACCGGCCGGAACGAAAATCTTCCGTGTATATATTTCTCTTCTAATTTGAAAATTCTTTTTTTTTTCAATTTCTTTCTTTTGCAAATATGGATTATTTATGTACGGAAGAAAATTCTGAGTCAGTTTAATCATTCGACCTTTAGATTTCAAAGATTTTAGATCAATAATTACTAAGTTGCATTTCTTGTTTTTATTATAATTAAGACACCGATCAACAGAGATCCGATAGTATATTGGCGAGAGTGTTGGGCTTCCATGAGTGTCGCCCTGGGTTCAAATCCCAGCCGGAAAGGAAATCTTAAATGCAAATATTTTTTTCTAATTTTATAATTCTTTTTTTTTATTTTTCCCTTTTGCGAAGTCAGTCAGTCAGTCTGACAGTCAATCAGTCAAGCACTCAGTCATTCAGTCTCAGTCAGTCAGTCCAGTCAGTCAGTCACTCAGTCAGTCAGTTAGTCCTTCAGCCAGTCAGTCAAGCAGTCAGTCATTTAGTCTCAGTCAGTCAGTCATTCAGTCAGTCAGTCAGTCAGGCAGTCAGTCAGTCAGTCAGTCGGTCAGTCCTGTGCAGTCAGTTAGTCACTAAAGCAGTCAGTCAGTCTCAGTCAGTCAGTCAGTCAGTCAGTCCAGTCCAGTCTCAGTCAGTCAGGCAGTTAGTCAGTCAGTCTCGGTCAGTCAGTGAGTCAGTCAGTCAGTATCAGTCAGTCAGTGAGTCAGTCTGTCAGTCAGGCAGTATCATTCAGGCAGTAAGACTCCGCTCGACAGAGCTCCGATAGCCTAATGGCTAGACCGCTGGTCTTCCAAGCGAGTGGCCTGGGTTCGAGTCCCAGCCGGAGCGAATATCTTCAATGTATATATTTCTTTTCTAATTTGAAAATTCTTTTTTTTTTTTCAATTTCTTTCCTTTGCAATTATTGATTATTTATGTAGGGAAGAAAATTCTGAGTCAGTTTAATTTTTCGACACGAAGATTTCAAAGTGTTTAAATAAACAATTACCAAGGTGCATTTTTTGTTTTTATTATATTTAAAACTCCCACCGACAGAGCTCCCATAGACTAATGGCTAGAGTGTTAGGCTTCCAAGCGAGTGGCCCTGGGTTCGAGTCCCAGCCTGAACGAAAATCTTCAATGTATACTTTTAGTTTCTAATTTGAAATTTCTTCTTCTTTTTTTTTTTAATTTTTCTCTTTTGCGAATATTGATTATTTATGTAGGGAGAAAAATTCTGAGTCAGTTTAATTATTCGACCTGTAAATTTCAAAGTGTTTGAATCAATAATTACCAAGGTGCATTTTTTGTTTTTATTACATTTAAGACTTCCATCGACAGAGCTCCGATAGCCTAATGGCTACACCGTTGGGTTCCAAGCGCGTGGTACTGGGTTCGAGTCCCGGCCGGAACGAAAATCTTCCATGTATATATTTCTCTTCTAATTTGAAGATTTTTTTTTTTTTTCAATTTCTTTCTTTTGCAAATATGGATTATTTATGTACGGAAGAAAATTCTGAGTCAGTTTAATCATTCGACCTTTAGATTTCAAAGATTTTAGATCAATAATTACTAAGGTGCATTTTTTGTTTTTATTATAATTAAGACACCGATCAACAGAGATCCGATATTATATTGGCGAGAGCGTTGGGCTTCCATGAGTGTCGCCCTGGGTTCAAATCCCAGCCGGAAAGGAAATCTTAAATGCAAATATTTTTTTCTAATTTTATAATTCTTTTTTTTTTATTTTTCCCTTTTGCGAAGTCAGTCAGTCAGTCTGACAGTCAATCAGTCAAGCACTCAGTCATTCAGTCTCAGTCAGTCAGTCCAGTCAGTCAGTCACTCAGTCAGTCAGTTAGTCCTTCAGCCAGTCAGTCAAGCAGTCAGTCATTTAGTCTCAGTCAGTCAGTCATTCAGTCAGTCAGTCAGTCAGGCAGTCAGTCAGTCAGTCATTCGGTCAGTCCTGTGCAGTCAGTTAGTCACTAAAGCAGTCAGTCAGTCTCAGTCAGTCAGTCAGTCAGTCAGTCCAGTCCAGTCTCAGTCAGTCAGTCAGTCAGTCTCGGTCAGTCAGTCAGTCAGTCATTCAGTCTGTCAGTCAGTCAGTCAGTCAGCCTTATTCAGTCAGTCTGTCAGTCATCCTTATTCAGTCAGTCTGTCAGTCAGTCAAGCAGTCAGTCAGGTAGTCAAGCAGTCAGTCAGTCAGTGTCAGTCAGTCATTTAGTCATTCAGTCAGTCAGTGAAATAGCCAGTCAGAGAGTCAAGCAGTCAGTCAGTCAGTCTCAGTCAGTCAGTTAGTCAGTCAGTCAGTCAGTCAGTCAGTCAGTCCAGTCTCAGTCAGTCACGCAGTTAGTCAGTCAGTCTCGGTCAGTCAGTGAGTCAGTCAGTCAGTATCAGTCAGTCAGTGAGTCAGTCTGTCAGTCAGGCAGTAAGACTCCGCTCGACAGAACTCCGATAGCCTAATGGCTAGACCGCTGGTCTTCCAAGCGAGTGGCCTGGGTTCGAGTCCCAGCCGGAGCGAATATCTTCAATGTATATATTTCTTTTCTAATTTGAAAATTCTTTTTTTTTTCAATTTCTTTCCTTTGCAATTATTGATTATTTATGTAGGGAAGAAAATTCTGAGTCAGTTTAATTTTTCGACACGAAGATTTCAAAGTGTTTAAATAAACAATTACCAAGGTGCATTTTTTGTTTTTATTATATTTAAAACTCCCACCGACAGAGCTCCCATAGACTAATGGCTAGAGGGTTAGGCTTCCAAGCGAGTGGCCCTGGGTTCGAGTCCCAGCCTGAACGAAAATCTTCAATGTATACTTTTAGTTTCTAATTTGAAATTTCTTCTTCTTTTTTTTTAATTTTTCTCTTTTGCGAATATTGATTATTTATGTAGGGAGAAAAATTCTGAGTCAGTTTAATTATTCGACCTGTAAATTTCAAAGTGTTTGAATCAATAATTACCAAGGTGCATTTTTTTTTTATTATATTTAAGACTTCCATCGACAGAGCTCCGATAGCCTAATGGCTAGACCGTTGGGTTCCAAGCGCATTGTACTGGCTTCGAGTCCCGGCCGGAACGAAAATCTTCCATGTATATATTTCTCTTCTAATTTGAAGATTCTTTTTTTTTCAATTTCTTTCTTTTGCAAATATGGATTATTTATGTACGGAAGAAAATTCTGAGTCAGTTTAATCATTCGACCTTTAGATTTCAAAGATTTTAGATCAATAATTACTAAGGTGCATTTTTTGTTTTTATTATAATTAAGACACCGATCAACAGAGATCCGATAGTATATTGGCGAGAGCGTTGGGCTTCCATGAGTGTCGCCCTGGGTTCAAATCCCTGCCGGAAAGGAAATCTTAAATGCAAATATTTTTTTCTAATTTTATAATTCTTTTTTTTTTATTTTTCCCTTTTGCGAAGTCAGTCAGTCAGTCTGACAGTCAATCAGTCAAGCACTCAGTCATTCAGTCTCAGTCAGTCAGTCCAGTCAGTCAGTCACTCAGTCAGTCAGTTAGTCCTTCAGCCAGTCAGTCAAGCAGTCAGTCATTTAGTCTCAGTCAGTCATTCATTCAGTCAGTCAGTCAGTCAGGCAGTCAGTCAGTCAGTCAGTCGGTCAGTCCTGTGCAGTCAGTTAGTCACTAAAGCAGTCAGTCAGTCTCAGTCAGTCAGTCAGTCAGTCAGTCCAGTCCAGTCTCAGTCAGTCAGTCAGTCAGTCTCGGTCAGTCAGTCAGTCAGTCATTCAGTCAGTCAGTCAGTCAGGCAGTCAGTCAGTCGGTCAGCCTTATTCAGTCAGTCTGTCAGTCAGTCAGTCAGTCAGCCTTATTCAGTCAGTCTGTCAGTCATCCTTATTCAGTCAGTCTGTCAGTCAGTCAGTCGGTCAGTCCTGTCCAGTCAGTTAGTCAGTCAAGCAGTCAGTCAGGTAGTCAAGCAGTCAGTCAGTCAGTGTCAGTCAGTCATTTAGTCATTCAGTCAGTCAGTGAAATAGCCAGTCAGAGAGTCAAGCAGTCAATCAGTCAGTCTCAGTCAGTCAGTTAGTCAGTCAGTCAGTCAGTCAGTCAGTCAGTCCAGTCTCAGTCAGTCAGGCAGTTAGTCAGTCAGTCTCGGTCAGTCAGTGAGTCAGTCAGTCAGTATCAGTCAGTCAGTGAGTCAGTCTGTCAGTCAGGCAGTATCAGTCAGGCAGTAAGACTCCGCTCGACAGAACTCCGATAGCCTAATGGCTAGACCGCTGGTCTTCCAAGCGAGTGGCCTGGGTTCGAGTCCCAGCCGGAGCGAATATCTTCAATGTATATATTTCTTTTCTAATTTGAAAATCCTTTTTTTTTTCAATTTCTTTCCTTTGCAATTATTGATTATTTATGTAGGGAAGAAAATTCTGAGTTAGTTTAATTTTTCGACACGAAGATTTCAAAGTGTTTAAATAAACAATTACCAAGGTGCATTTTTTGTTTTTATTATATTTAAAACTCCCACCGACAGAGCTCCCATAGACTAATGGCTAGAGTGTTAGGCTTCCAAGCGAGTGGCCCTGGGTTCGAGTCCCAGCCTGAACGAAAATCTTCAATGTAT
This sequence comes from Uloborus diversus, assembly GCF_026930045.1. Classification (NCBI taxonomy): domain Eukaryota; kingdom Metazoa; phylum Arthropoda; class Arachnida; order Araneae; family Uloboridae; genus Uloborus; species Uloborus diversus. The sequence goes on from NW_026558587.1 coordinate 59,846, forward strand.
ACTTTTAGTTTCTAATTTGAAATTTCTTCTTCTTTTTTTTTTAATTTTTCTCTTTTGCGAATATTGATTATTTATGTAGGGAGAAAAATTCTGAGTCAGTTTAATTATTCGACCTGTAAATTTCAAAGTGTTTGAATCAATAATTACCAAGGTGCATTTTTTGTTTTTATTATATTTAAGACTTCCATCGACAGAGCTCCGATAGCCTAATGGCTAGACCGTTGGGTTCCAAGCGCGTGGTACTGGGGTCGAGTACCGGCCGGAACGAAAATCTTCCGTGTATATATTTCTCTTCTAATTTGAAAATTCTTTTTTTTTCAATTTCTTTCTTTTGCAAATATGGATTATTTATGTACGGAAGAAAATTCTGAGTCAGTTTAATCATTCGACCTTTAGATTTCAAAGATTTTAGATCAATAATTACTAAGTTGCATTTCTTGTTTTTATTATAATTAAGACACCGATCAACAGAGATCCGATAGTATATTGGCGAGAGTGTTGGGCTTCCATGAGTGTCGCCCTGGGTTCAAATCCCAGCCGGAAAGGAAATCTTAAATGCAAATATTTTTTTCTAATTTTATAATTCTTTTTTTTTATTTTTCCCTTTTGCGAAGTCAGTCAGTCAGTCTGACAGTCAATCAGTCAAGCACTCAGTCATTCAGTCTCAGTCAGTCAGTCCAGTCAGTCAGTCACTCAGTCAGTCAGTTAGTCCTTCAGCCAGTCAGTCAAGCAGTCAGTCATTTAGTCTCAGTCAGTCAGTCATTCAGTCAGTCAGTCAGTCAGTCAGTCAGTCGGTCAGTCCTGTGCAGTCAGTTAGTCACTAAAGCAGTCAGTCAGTCTCAGTCAGTCAGTCAGTCAGTCAGTCCAGTCCAGTCTCAGTCAGTCAGGCAGTTAGTCAGTCAGTCTCGGTCAGTCAGTGAGTCAGTCAGTCAGTATCAGTCAGTCAGTTAGTCAGTCTGTCAGTCAGGCAGTATCATTCAGGCAGTAAGACTCCGCTCGACAGAGCTCCGATAGCCTAATGGCTAGACCGCTGGTCTTCCAAGCGAGTGGCCTGGGTTCGAGTCCCAGCCGGAGCGAATATCTTCAATGTATATATTTCTTTTCTAATTTGAAAATTCTTTTTTTTTTCAATTTCTTTCCTTTGCAATTATTGATTATTTATGTAGGGAAGAAAATTCTGAGTCAGTTTAATTTTTCGACACGAAGATTTCAAAGTGTTTAAATAAACAATTACCAAGGTGCATTTTTTGTTTTTATTATATTTAAAACTCCCACCGACAGAGCTCCCATAGACTAATGGCTAGAGTGTTAGGCTTCCAAGCGAGTGGCCCTGGGTTCGAGTCCCAGCCTGAACGAAAATCTTCAATGTATACTTTTAGTTTCTAATTTGAAATTTCTTCTTCTTTTTTTTTTTTAATTTTTCTCTTTTGCGAATATTGATTATTTATGTAGGGAGAAAAATTCTGAGTCAGTTTAATTATTCGACCTGTAAATTTCAAAGTGTTTGAATCAATAATTACCAAGGTGCATTTTTTGTTTTTATTACATTTAAGACTTCCATCGACAGAGCTCCGATAGCCTAATGGCTACACCGTTGGGTTCCAAGCGCGTGGTACTGGGTTCGAGTCCCGGCCGGAACGAAAATCTTCCATGTATATATTTCTCTTCTAATTTGAAGATTTTTTTTTTTTCAATTTCTTTCTTTTGCAAATATGGATTATTTATGTACGGAAGAAAATTCTGAGTCAGTTTAATCATTCGACCTTTAGATTTCAAAGATTTTAGATCAATAATTACTAAGGTGCATTTTTTGTTTTTATTATAATTAAGACACCGATCAACAGAGATCCGATATTATATTGGCGAGAGCGTTGGGCTTCCATGAGTGTCGCCCTGGGTTCAAATCCCAGCCGGAAAGGAAATCTTAAATGCAAATATTTTTTTCTAATTTTATAATTCTTTTTTTTTTATTTTTCCCTTTTGCGAAGTCAGTCAGTCAGTCTGACAGTCAATCAGTCAAGCACTCAGTCATTCAGTCTCAGTCAGTCAGTCCAGTCAGTCAGTCACTCAGTCAGTCAGTTAGTCCTTCAGCCAGTCAGTCAAGCAGTCAGTCATTTAGTCTCAGTCAGTCAGTCATTCAGTCAGTCAGTCAGTCAGGCAGTCAGTCAGTCAGTCAGTCATTCGGTCAGTCCTGTGCAGTCAGTTAGTCACTAAAGCAGTCAGTCAGTCTCAGTCAGTCAGTCAGTCAGTCAGTCCAGTCCAGTCTCAGTCAGTCAGTCAGTCAGTCTCGGTCAGTCAGTCAGTCAGTCATTCAGTCTGTCAGTCAGTCAGTCAGTCAGCCTTATTCAGTCAGTCTGTCAGTCATCCTTATTCAGTCAGTCTGTCAGTCAGTCAGTCAAGCAGTCAGTCAGGTAGTCAAGCAGTCAGTCAGTCAGTGTCAGTCAGTCATTTAGTCATTCAGTCAGTCAGTGAAATAGCCAGTCAGAGAGTCAAGCAGTCAGTCAGTCAGTCTCAGTCAGTCAGTTAGTCAGTCAGTCAGTCAGTCAGTCAGTCAGTCCAGTCTCAGTCAGTCACGCAGTTAGTCAGTCAGTCTCGGTCAGTCAGTGAGTCAGTCAGTCAGTATCAGTCAGTCAGTGAGTCAGTCTGTCAGTCAGGCAGTAAGACTCCGCTCGACAGAACTCCGATAGCCTAATGGCTAGACCGCTGGTCTTCCAAGCGAGTGGCCTGGGTTCGAGTCCCAGCCGGAGCGAATATCTTCAATGTATATATTTCTTTTCTAATTTGAAAATTCTTTTTTTTTTCAATTTCTTTCCTTTGCAATTATTGATTATTTATGTAGGGAAGAAAATTCTGAGTCAGTTTAATTTTTCGACACGAAGATTTCAAAGTGTTTAGATAAACAATTACCAAGGTGCATTTTTTGTTTTTATTATATTTAAAACTCCCACCGACAGAGCTCCCATAGACTAATGGCTAGAGGGTTAGGCTTCCAAGCGAGTGGCCCTGGGTTCGAGTCCCAGCCTGAACGAAAATCTTCAATGTATACTTTTAGTTTCTAATTTGAAATTTCTTCTTCTTTTTTTTTAATTTTTCTCTTTTGCGAATATTGATTATTTATGTAGGGAGAAAAATTCTGAGTCAGTTTAATTATTCGACCTGTAAATTTCAAAGTGTTTGAATCAATAATTACCAAGGTGCATTTTTTGTTTTTATTATATTTAAGACTTCCATCGACAGAGCTCCGATAGCCTAATGGCTAGACCGTTGGGTTCCTAGCGCGTGGTACTGGGTTCGAGTCCCGGCCGGAAAGGAAATCTTAAATGCAAATATTTTTTTCTAATTTTATAATTCTTTTTTTTTTATTTTTCCCTTTTGCGAAGTCAGTCAGTCAGTCTGACAGTCAATCAGTCAAGCACTCAGTCATTCAGTCTCAGTCAGTCAGTCCAGTCAGTCAGTCACTCAGTCAGTCAGTTAGTCCTTCAGCCAGTCAGTCAAGCAGTCAGTCATTTAGTCTCAGTCAGTCAGTCATTCAGTCAGTCAGTCAGTCAGGCAGTCAGTCAGTCAGTCAGTCATTCGGTCAGTCCTGTGCAGTCAGTTAGTCACTAAAGCAGTCAGTCAGTCTCAGTCAGTCAGTCAGTCAGTCAGTCCAGTCCAGTCTCAGTCAGTCAGTCAGTCAGTCTCGGTCAGTCAGTCAGTCAGTCATTCAGTCTGTCAGTCAGTCAGTCAGTCAGCCTTATTCAGTCAGTCTGTCAGTCATCCTTATTCAGTCAGTCTGTCAGTCAGTCAGTCAAGCAGTCAGTCAGGTAGTCAAGCAGTCAGTCAGTCAGTGTCAGTCAGTCATTTAGTCATTCAGTCAGTCAGTGAAATAGCCAGTCAGAGAGTCAAGCAGTCAGTCAGTCAGTCTCAGTCAGTCAGTTAGTCAGTCAGTCAGTCAGTCAGTCAGTCAGTCCAGTCTCAGTCAGTCACGCAGTTAGTCAGTCAGTCTCGGTCAGTCAGTGAGTCAGTCAGTCAGTATCAGTCAGTCAGTGAGTCAGTCTGTCAGTCAGGCAGTAAGACTCCGCTCGACAGAACTCCGATAGCCTAATGGCTAGACCGCTGGTCTTCCAAGCGAGTGGCCTGGGTTCGAGTCCCAGCCGGAGCGAATATCTTCAATGTATATATTTCTTTTCTAATTTGAAAATTCTTTTTTTTTTCAATTTCTTTCCTTTGCAATTATTGATTATTTATGTAGGGAAGAAAATTCTGAGTCAGTTTAATTTTTCGACACGAAGATTTCAAAGTGTTTAGATAAACAATTACCAAGGTGCATTTTTTGTTTTTATTATATTTAAAACTCCCACCGACAGAGCTCCCATAGACTAATGGCTAGAGGGTTAGGCTTCCAAGCGAGTGGCCCTGGGTTCGAGTCCCAGCCTGAACGAAAATCTTCAATGTATACTTTTAGTTTCTAATTTGAAATTTCTTCTTCTTTTTTTTTAATTTTTCTCTTTTGCGAATATTGATTATTTATGTAGGGAGAAAAATTCTGAGTCAGTTTAATTATTCGACCTGTAAATTTCAAAGTGTTTGAATCAATAATTACCAAGGTGCATTTTTTGTTTTTATTATATTTAAGACTTCCATCGACAGAGCTCCGATAGCCTAATGGCTAGACCGTTGGGTTCCTAGCGCGTGGTACTGGGTTCGAGTCCCGGCCGGAAAGGAAATCTTAAATGCAAATATTTTTTTCTAATTTTATAATTCTTTTTTTTTTATTTTTCCCTTTTGCGAAGTCAGTCAGTCAGTCTGACAGTCAATCAGTCAAGCACTCAGTCATTCAGTCTCAGTCAGTCAGTCCAGTCAGTCAGTCACTCAGTCAGTCAGTTAGTCCTTCAGCCAGTCAGTCAAGCAGTCAGTCATTTAGTCTCAGTCAGTCAGTCATTCAGTCAGTCAGTCAGTCAGGCAGTCAGTCAGTCAGTCAGTCGGTCAGTCCTGTGCAGTCAGTTAGTCACTAAAGCAGTCAGTCAGTCTCAGTCAGTCAGTCAGTCAGTCAGTCCAGTCCAGTCTCAGTCAGTCAGTCAGTCAGTCTCGGTCAGTCAGTCAGTCAGTCATTCAGTCAGTCAGTCAGTCAGGCAGTCAGTCAGTCGGTCAGCCTTATTCAGTCAGTCTGTCAGTCATCCTTATTCAGTCAGTCTGTCAGTCAGTCAGTCGGTCAGTCCTGTCCAGTCAGTTAGTCAGTCAGGCAGTCAGTCAGTCGGTCAGCCTTATTCAGTCAGTCTGTCTCGGTCAGTCAGTGAGTCAGTCAGTCAGTATCAGTCAGTCAGTGAGTCAGTCTGTCAGTCAGGCAGTATCAGTCAGGCAGTAAGACTCCGCTCGACAGAACTCCGATAGCCTAATGGCTAGACCGCTGGTCTTCCAAGCGAGTGGCCTGGGTTCGAGTCCCAGCCGGAGCGAATATCTTCAATGTATATATTTCTTTTCTAATTTGAAAATTCTTTTTTTTTCAATTTCTTTCCTTTGCAATTATTGATTATTTATGTAGGGAAGAAAATTCTGAGTCAGTTTAATTTTTCCACACGAAGATTTCAAAGTGTTTAAATAAACAATTACCAAGGTGCATTTTTTGTTTTTATTATATTTAAAACTCCCACCGACAGAGCTCCCATAGACTAATGGCTAGAGAGTTAGGCTTCCAAGCGAGTGGCCCTGGGTTCGAGTCCCAGCCTGAACGAAAATCTTTAATGTATACTTTTAGTTTCTAATTTGAAATTTCTTCTTCTTTTTTTTTTAATTTTTCTTATTTGCGAATATTGATTATTTATGTAGGGAGAAAAATTCTGAGTCAGTTTAATTATTCGACCTGTAAATTTCAAAGTGTTTGAATCAATAATTACCAAGGTGCATTTTTTGTTTTTATTATATTTAAGACTTAAATCGACAGAGCTCCGATAGCCTAATGGCTAGACCGTTGGGTTCCAAGCGCGTGGTACTGGGTTCGAGTCCCGGCCGGAACGAAAATCTTCCATGTATATATTTCTCTTCTAATTTGAAGATTCTTTTTTTTTTTCAATTTCTATCTTTTGCAAATATGGATTATTTATGTACGGAAGAAAATTCTGAGTCAGTTTAATCATTCGACCTTTAGATTTCAAAGATTTTAGATCAATAATTACTAAGGTTCATTTTTTGTTTTTATTATAATTAAGACACCGATCAACAGAGATCCGATAGTATATTGGCGAGAGCGTTGGGCTTCCATGAGTGTCGCCCTGGGTTCAAATCCCAGCCGGAAAGGAAATCTTAAATGCAAATATTTTTTTCTAATTTTATAATTCTTTTTTTTTTATTTTTCCCTTTTGCGAAGTCAGTCAGTCAGTCTGACAGTCAATCAGTCAAGCACTCAGTCATTCAGTCTCAGTCAGTCAGTCCAGTCAGTCAGTCACTCAGTCAGTCAGTTAGTCCTTCAGCCAGTCAGTCAAGCAGTCAGTCATTTAGTCTCAGTCAGTCAGTCATTCAGTCAGTCAGTCAGTCAGGCAGTCAGTCAGTCAGTCAGTCGGTCAGTCCTGTGCAGTCAGTTAGTCACTAAAGCAGTCAGTCAGTCTCAGTCAGTCAGTCAGTCAGTCAGTCCAGTCCAGTCTCTGTCAGTCAGTCAGTCAGTCTCGGTCAGTCAGTCAGTCAGTCATTCAGTCAGTCAGTCAGTCAGGCAGTCAGTCGGTCAGCCTTATTCAGTCAGTCTGTCAGTCAGTCAGTCAGTCAGCCTTATTCAGTCAGTCTGTCAGTCATCCTTATTCAGTCAGTCTGTCAGTCAGTCAGTCAGTCAGCCTTATTCAGTCAGTCTGTCAGTCATCCTTATTCAGTCAGTCTGTCAGTCAGTCAGTCGGTCAGTCCTGTCCAGTCAGTTAGTCAGTCAAGCAGTCAGTCAGGTAGTCAAGCAGTCAGTCAGTCAGTGTCAGTCAGTCAGTTAGTCAGTCAGTCAGTCAGTCAGTCAGTCAGTCCAGTCTCAGTCAGTCAGGCAGTTAGTCAGTCAGTCTCGGTCAGTCAGTGAGTCAGTCAGTCAGTCAGTGAAATAGCCAGTCAGAGAGTCAAGCAGTCAGTCAGTCAGTCTCAGTCAGTCAGTTAGTCAGTCAGTCAGTCAGTCAGTCAGTCAGTCCAGTCTCAGTCAGTCAGGCAGTTAGTCAGTCAGTCTCGGTCAGTCAGTGAGTCAGTCAGTCAGTATCAGTCAGTCAGTGAGTCAGTCTGTCAGTCAGGCAGTATCAGTCAGGCAGTAAGACTCCGCTCGACAGAACTCCGATAGCCTAATGGCTAGACCGCTGGGCTTCCAAGCGAGTGGCCTGGGTTCGAGTCCCAGCCGGAGCGAATATCTTCAATGTATATATTTCTTTTCTAATTTGAAAATTCTTTTTTTTTTCAATTTCTTTCCTTTGCAATTATTGATTATTTATGTAGGGAAGAAAATTCTGAGTCAGTTTAATTTTTCGACACGAAGATTTCAAAGTGTTTATATAAACAATTACCAAGGTGCATTTTTTGTTTTTATTATATTTAAAACTCCCACCGACAGAGCTCCCACAGACTAATGGCTAGAGTGTTAGGCTTCCAAGCGAGTGGCCCTGGGTTCGAGTCCCAGCCTGAACGAAAATCTTCAATGTATACTTTTAGTTTCTAATTTGAAATTTCTTCTTCTTTTTTTTTTTAATTTTTCTCTTTTGCGAATATTGATTATTTATGTAGGGAGAAAAATTCTGAGTCAGTTTAATTATTCGACCTGTAAATTTCAAAGTGTTTGAATCAATAATTACCAAGGTGCATTTTTTGTTTTTATTATATTTAAGACTTCCATCGACAGAGCTCCGATAGCCTAATGGCTAGACCGTTGGGTTCCTAGCGCGTGGTACTGGGTTCGAGTCAAGGCCGGAAAGGAAATCTTAAATGCAAATATTTTTTTCTAATTTTATAATTCTTTTTTTTTTATTTTTCCCTTTTGCGAAGTCAGTCAGTCAGTCTGACAGTCAATCAGTCAAGCACTCAGTCATTCAGTCTCAGTCAGTCAGTCCAGTCAGTCAGTCACTCAGTCAGTCAGTTAGTCCTTCAGCCAGTCAGTCAAGCAGTCAGTCATTTAGTCTCAGTCAGTCAGTCATTCAGTCAGTCAGTCAGTCAGTCAGTCGGTCAGTCCTGTGCAGTCAGTTAGTCACTAAAGCAGTCAGTCAGTCTCAGTCAGTCAGTCAGTCAGTCAGTCCAGTCCAGTCTCAGTCAGTCAGTCAGTCAGTCTCGGTCAGTCAGTCAGTCAGTCATTCAGTCAGTCAGTCAGTCAGGCAGTCAGTCAGTCGGTCAGCCTTATTCAGTCAGTCTGTCAGTCAGTCAGTCAGTCAGCCTTATTCAGTCAGTCTGTCAGTCATTCTTATTCAGTCAGTCTGTCAGTCAGTCAGTCTGTCAGTCAAGCAATCAGTCAGGTAGTCAAGCAGTCAGTCAGTCAGTGTCAGTCAGTCATTTAGTCATTCAGTCAGTCAGTGAAATAGCCAGTCAGAGAGTCAAGCAGTCAGTCAGTCAGTCTCAGTCAGTCAGTTAGTCAGTCAGTTAGTCAGTCAGTCAGTCAGTCCAGTCTCAGTCAGTCAGGCAGTTAGTCAGTCAGTCTCGGTCAGTCAGTGAGTCAGTCAGTCAGTATCAGTCAGTCAGTGAGTCAGTCTGTCAGTCAGGCAGTATCAGTCAGGCAGTAAGACTCCGCTCGACAGAACTCCGATAGCCTAATGGCTAGACCGCTGGTCTTCCAAGCGAGTGGCCTGGGTTCGAGTCCCAGCCGGAGCGAATATCTTCAATGTATATATTTCTTTTCTAATTTGAAAATTCTTTTTTTTTCAATTTCTTTCCTTTGCAATTATTGATTATTTATGTAGGGAAGAAAATTCTGAGTCAGTTTAATTTTTCGACACGAAGATTTCAAAGTGTTTAAATAAACAATTACCAAGGTGCATTTTTTGTTTTTATTATATTTAAAACTCCCACCGACAGAGCTCCCATAGACTAATGGCTAGAGTGTTAGGCTTCCAAGCGAGTGGCCCTGGGTTCGAGTCCCAGCCTGAACGAAAATCTTCAATGTATACTTTTAGTTTCTAATTTGAAATTTCTTCTTCTTTTTTTTTAATTTTTCTCTTTTGCGAATATTGATTATTTATGTAAGGAGAAAAATTCTGAGTCAGTTTAATTATTCGACCAGTAAATTTCAAAGTGTTTGAATCAATAATTACCAAGGTGCATTTTTTGTTTTTATTATATTTAAGACTTCCATCGACAGAGCTCCGATAGCCTAATGGCTAGACCGTTGGGTTCCTAGCGCGTGGTACTGGGTTCGAGTCCCGGCCGGAAAGGAAATCTTAAATGCAAATATTTTATTCTAATTTTATAATTCTTTTTTTTTTATTTTTCCCTTTTGCGAAGTCAGTCAGTCAGTCTGACAGTCAATCAGTCAAGCACTCAGTCATTCAGTCTCAGTCAGTCAGTCCAGTCAGTCAGTCACTCAGTCAGTCAGTTAGTCCTTCAGCCAGTCAGTCAAGCAGTCAGTCATTTAGTCTCAGTCAGTCAGTCATTCAGTCAGTCAGTCAGTCAGGCAGTCAGTCAGTCAGTCGGTCAGTCCTGTGCAGTCAGTTAGTCACTAAAGCAGTCAGTCAGTCAGTCAGTCAGTCTCGGTCAGTCAGTCAGTCAGTCAGGCAGTCAGTCAGTCGGTCAGCCTTATTCAGTCAGTCTGTCAGTCAGTCAGTCAGTCAGCCTTATTCAGTCAGTCTGTCAGTCATCCTTATTCAGTCAGTCTGTCAGTCAGTCAGTCGGTCAGTCCTGTCCAGTCAGTTAGTCAGTCAAGCAGTCAGTCAGGTAGTCAAGCAGTCAGTCAGTCAGTGTCAGTCAGTCATTTAGTCATTCAGTCAGTCAGTGAAATAGCCAGTCAGAGAGTCAAGCAGTCAGTCAGTCAGTCTCAGTCAGTCAGTTAGTCAGTCAGTCAGTCAGTCAGTCAGTCAGTCCAGTCTCAGTCAGTCAGGCAGTTAGTCAGTCAGTCTCGGTCATTCAGTGAGTCAGTCAGTCAGTCAGTCAGTCAGCCTTATTCAGTCAGTCTGTCAGTCATCCTTATTCAGTCAGTCTGTCAGTCAGTCAGTCGGTCAGTCCTGTCCAGTCAGTTAGTCAGTCAAGCAGTCAGTCAGGTAGTCAAGCAGTCAGTCAGTCAGTGTCAGTCAGTCATTTAGTCATTCAGTCAGTCAGTGAAATAGCCAGTCAGAGAGTCAAGCAGTCAGTCAGTCAGTCTCAGTCAGTCAGTTAGTCAGTCAGTCAGTCAGTCAGTCAGTCAGTCCAGTCTCAGTCAGTCAGGCAGTTAGTCAGTCAGTCTCGGTCATTCAGTGAGTCAGTCAGTCAGTATCAGTCAGTCAGTGAGTCAGTCTGTCAGTCAGGCAGTATCAGTCAGGCAGTAAGACTCCGCTCGACAGAACTCCGATAGCCTAATGGCTAGACCGCTGGGCTTCCAAGCGAGTGGCCTGGGTTCGAGTCCCAGCCGGAGCGAATATCTTCAATGTATATATTTCTTTTCTAATTTGAAAATTCTTTTTTTTTTCAATTTCTTTCCTTTGCAATTATTGATTATTTATGTAGGGAAGAAAATTCTGAGTCAGTTTAATTTTTCGACACGAAGATTTCAAAGTGTTTAAATAAACAATTACCAAGGTGCATTTTTTGTTTTTATTATATTTAAAACTCCCACCGACAGAGCTCCCATAGACTAATGGCTAGAGTGTTAGGCTTCCAAGCGAGTGGCCCTGGGTTCGAGTCCCAGCCTGAACGAAAATCTTCAATGTATACTTTTAGTTTCTAATTTGAAATTTCTTCTTCTTTTTTTTTTAATTTTTCTCTTTTGCGAATATTGATTATTTATGTAGGGAGAAAAATTCTGAGTCAGTTTAATTATTCGACCTGTAAATTTCAAAGTGTTTGAATCAATAATTACCAAGGTGCATTTTTTGTTTTTATTATATTTAAGACTTCCATCGACAGAGCTCCGATAGCCTAATGGCTAGACCGTTGTGTTCCTAGCGCGTGGTACTGGGTTCGAGTCCCGGCCGGAAAGGAAATCTTAAATGCAAATATTTTTTTCTAATTTTATAATTCTTTTTTTTTATTTTTCCCTTTTGCGAAGTCAGTCAGTCAGTCTGACAGTCAATCAGTCAAGCACTCAGTCATTCAGTCCAGTCAGTCAGTCACTCAGTCAGTCAGTTAGTCCTTCAGCCAGTCAGTCAAGCAGTCAGTCATTTAGTCTCAGTCAGTCAGTCATTCAGTCAGTCAGTCAGTCAGGCAGTCAGTCAGTCAGTCAGTCGGTCAGTCCTGTGCAGTCAGTTAGTCACTAAAGCAGTCAGTCAGTCAGTCAGTCAGTCCAGTCCAGTCTCAGTCAGTCAGTCAGTCAGTCTCGGTCAGTCAGTCAGTCAGTCATTCAGTCAGTCAGGCAGTCAGTCAGTCGGTCAGCCTTATTCAGTCAGTCTGTCAGTCAGTCAGTCAGTCAGCCTTATTCAGTCAGTCTGTCAGTCATCCTTATTCAGTCAGTCTGTCAGTCAGTCAGTCGGTCAGTCCTGTCCAGTCAGTTAGTCAGTCAAGCAGTCAGTCAGGTAGTCAAGCAGTCAGTCAGTCAGTGTCAGTCAGTCATTTAGTCATTCAGTCAGTCAGTGAAATAGCCAGTCAGAGAGTCAAGCAGTCAGTCAGTCAGTCTCAGTCAGTCAGTTAGTCAGTCAGTCACTCAGTCAGTCAGTTAGTCCTTCAGCCAGTCAGTCAAGCAGTCAGTCATTTAGTCTCAGTCAGTCAGTCATTCAGTCAGTCAGTCAGTCAGGCAGTCAGTCAGTCAGTCAGTCAGTCGGTCAGTCCTGTGCAGTCAGTTAGTCACTAAAGCAGTCAGTCAGTCTCAGTCAGTCAGTCAGTCAGTCCTGTCCAGTCAGTTAGTCAGTCAAGCAGTCAGTCAGGTAGTCAAGCAGTCAGTCAGTCAGTGTCCGTCAGTCATTTAGTCATTCAGTCAGTCAGTGAAATAGCCAGTCAGAGAGTCAAGCAGTCAGTCAGTCAGTCCCAGTCAGTCAGTTAGTCAGTCAGTCACTCAGTCAGTCCAGTCTCAGTCAGTCAGGCAGTTAGTCAGTCAGTCTCGGTCATTCAGTGAGTCAGTCAGTCAGTGAGTCAGTCAGTCAGTATCAGTCAGTCAGTGAGTCAGTATCAGTCAGGCAGTAAGACTCCGCTCGACAGAACTCCGATAGCCTAATGGCTAGACCGCTGGTCTTCCAAGCGAGTGGCCTGGGTTCGAGTCCCAGCCGGAGCGAATATCTTCAATGTATATATTTCTTTTCTAATTTGAAAATTCTTTTTTTTTTCAATTTCTTTCCTTTGCAATTATTGATTATTTATGTAGGGAGGAAAATTCTGAGTCAGTTTAATTTTTCGACCAGTAAATTTCAAAGTGTTTAAATAAACAATTACCAAGGTGCATTTTTTGTTTTTATTATATTTAAAACTCCCACCGACAGAGCTCCCATAGACTAATGGCTAGAGTGTTAGGCTTCCAAGCGAGTGGCCCTGGGTTCGAGTCCCAGCCTGAACGAAAATCTTCAATGTATACTTTTAGTTTCTAATTTGAAATTTCTTCTTTTTTTTTAATTTTTCTCTTTTGCGAATATTGATTATTTATGTAGGGAGAAAAATTCTGAGTCAGTTTAATTATTCGACCTGTAAATTTCAAAGTGTTTGAATCAATAATTACCAAGGTGCATTTTTTGTTTTTATTATATTTAAGACTTCCATCGACAGAGCTCCGATAGCCTAATGGCTAGACCGTTGGGTTCCTAGCGCGTGGTACTGGGTTCGAGTCCCGGCCGGAAAGGAAATCTTAAATGCAAATATTTCTTTCTAATTTTATAATTCTTTTTTTTTTTTTCCCTTTTGCGAAGTCAGTCAGTCAGTCTGACAGTCAATCAGTCAAGCACTCAGTCATTCAGTCTCAGTCAGTCAGTCCAGTCAGTCAGTCACTCAGTCAGTCAGTTAGTCCTTCAGCCAGTCAGTCAAGCAGTCAGTCATTTAGTCTCAGTCAGTCAGTCATTCAGTCAGTCAGTCAGTCAGGCAGTCAGTCAGTCAGTCAGTCGGTCAGTCCTGTGCAGTCAGTTAGTCACTAAAGCAGTCAGTCAGTCTCAGTCAGTCAGTCAGTCAGTCAGTCCAGTCCAGTCTCAGTCAGTCAGTCAGTCAGTCTCGGTCAGTCAGTCAGTCAGTGATTCAGTCAGTCAGTCAGTCAGGCAGTCAGTCAGTCGGTCAGCCTTATTCAGTCAGTCTGTCAGTCAGTCAGTCAGTCAGCCTTATTCAGTCAGTCTTTCAGTCATCCTTATTCAGTCAGTCTGTCAGTCAGTCAGTCGGTCAGTCCTGTCCAGTCAGTTAGTCAGTCAAGCAGTCAGTCAGGTAGTCAAGCAGTCAGTCAGTCAGTGTCAGTCAGTCATTTAGTCATTCAGTCAGTCAGTGAAATGGCCAGTCAGAGAGTCAAGCAGTCAGTCAGTCAGTCTCAGTCAGTCAGTCAGTCAGTCAGTCAGTCAGTCCAGTCTCAGTCAGTCAGGCAGTTAGTCAGTCAGTCTCGGTCAGTCAGTGAGTCAGTCAGTCAGTATCAGTCAGTCAGTGAGTCAGTCTGTCAGTCAGGCAGTATCAGTCAGGCAGTAAGACTCCGCTCGACAGAACTCCGATAGCCTAATGGCTAGACCGCTGGTCTTCCAAGCGAGTGGCCTGGGTTCGAGTCCCAGCCGGAGCGAATGTCTTCAATGTATCTATTTCTTTTCTAATTTGAAAATTCTTTTTTTTCAATTTCTTTCCTTTGCAATTATTGATTATTTATGTAGGGAAGAAAATTCTGAGTCAGTTTAATTTTTCGACACGAAGATTTCAAAGTGTTTAAATAAACAATTACCAAGGTGCATTTTTTGTTTTTATTATATTTAAAACTCCCACCGACAGAGCTCCCATAGACTAATGGCTAGAGTGTTAGGCTTCCAAGCGAGTGGCCCTGGGTTCGAGTCCCAGCCTGAACGAAAATCTTCAATGTATACTTTTAGTTTCTAATTTGAAATTTCTTCTTCTTTTTTTTTAATTTTTCTCTTTTGCGAATATTGATTATTTATGTAGGGAGTTTAATTATTCGACCTGTAAATTTCAAAGTGTTTGAATCAATAATTACCAAGGTGCATTTTTTGTTTTTATTATATTTAAGACTTCCATCGACAGAGCTCCGATAGCCTAATGGCTAGACCGTTGGGTTCCTAGCGCGTGGTACTGGGTTCGAGTCCCGGCCGGAAAGGAAATCTTAAATGCAAATATTTTTTTCTAATTTTATAATTCTTTTATTTTTATTTTTCCCTCTTGCGAAGTCAGTCAGTCAGTCTGACAGTCAATCAGTCAAGCACTCAGTCATTCAGTCTCAGTCAGTCAGTCCAGTCAGTCAGTCACTCAGTCAGTCAGTTAGTCCTTCAGCCAGTCAGTCAAGCAGTCAGTCATTTAGTCTCAGTCAGTCATTCATTCAGTCAGTCAGTCAGTCAGGCAGTCAGTCAGTCAGTCAGTCGGTCAGTCCTGTGCAGTCAGTTAGTCACTAAAGCAGTCAGTCAGTCTCAGTCAGTCAGTCAGTCAGTCAGTCCAGTCCAGTCTCAGTCAGTCATTCAGTCAGTCAGTCAGTCAGGCAGTCAGTCAGTCGGTCAGCCTTATTCAGTCAGTCTGTCAGTCAGTCAGTCAGTCAGCCTTATTCAGTCAGTCTGTCAGTCATCCTTATTCAGTCAGTCTGTCAGTCAGTCAGTCGGTCAGTCCTGTCCAGTCAGTTAGTCAGTCAAGCAGTCAGTCAGGTAGTCAAGCAGTCAGTCAGTCAGTGTCAGTCAGTCATTTAGTCAGTCAGTGAAATAGCCAGTCAGAGAGTCAAGCAGTCAGTCAGTCAGTCTCAGTCAGTCAGTTAGTCAGTCAGTCAGTCAGTCAGTCAGTCAGTCCAGTCTCAGTCAGTCAGGCAGTTAGTCAGTCAGTCTCGGTCAGTCAGTGAGTCAGTCAGTCAGTATCAGTCAGTCAGTGAGTCAGTCTGTCAGTCAGGCAGTAAGACTCCGCTCGACAGAACTCCGATAGCCTAATGGCTAGACCGCTGGTCTTCCAAGCGAGTGGCCTGGGTTCGAGTCCCAGCCGGAGCGAATATCTTCAATGTATATATTTCTTTTCTAATTTGAAAATTCTTTTTTTTTTTCAATTTCTTTCCTTTGCAATTATTGATTATTTATGTAGGGAAGAAAATTCTGAGTCAGTTTAATTTTTCGACCTATAAATTTCAAAGTGTTTAAATAAACAATTACAAAGGTGCATTTTTTGTTTTTATTATATTTAAAACTCCCAGCGACAGAGCTCCCATAGACTAATGGCTAGAGTGTTAGGCTTCCAAGCGAGTGGCCCTGGGTTCGAGTCCCAGCCTGAACGAAAATCTTCAATGTATACTTTTAGTTTCTAATTTGAAATTTCTTCTTTTTTTTTAATTTTTCTCTTTTGCGAATATTGATTATTTATGTAGGGAGAAAAATTCTGAGTCAGTTTAATTATTCGACCTGTAAATTTCAAAGTGTTTGAATCAATAATTACCAAGGTGCATTTTTTGTTTTTATTATATTTAAGACTTCCATCGACAGAGCTCCGATAGCCTAATGGCTAGACCGTTGGGTTCCAAGCGCGTGGTACTGGGTTCGAGTCCCGGCCGGAAAGGAAATCTTAAATGCAAATATTTTTTTCTAATTTTATAATTCTTTTTTTTTTATTTTTCTCTTTTGCGAAGTCAGTCAGTCAGTCTGACAGTCAATCAGTCAAGCACTCAGTCATTCAGTATCAGTCAGTCAGTCCAGTCAGTCAGTCACTCAGTCAGTCAGTTAGTCCTTCAGCCAGTCAGTCAAGCAGTCAGTCATTTAGTCTCAGTCAGTCAGTCATTCAGTTAGTCAGTCAGTCAGGCAGTCAGTCAGTCAGTCAGTCGGTCAGTCCTGTGCAGTCAGTCAGTCAGTCAGTCAGTCCAGTCCAGTCTCAGTCAGTCAGTCAGTCAGTCTCGGTCAGTCAGTCAGTCAGTCATTCAGTCAGTCAGTCAGTCAGGCAGTCAGTCAGTCGGTCAGCCTTATTCAGTCAGTCTGTCAGTCAGTCAGTCAGTCAGCCTTATTCAGTCAGTCTTTCAGTCATCCTTATTCAGTCGTCTGTCAGTCAGTCAGTCGGTCAGTCCTGTCCAGTCAGTTAGTCAGTCAAGCAGTCAGTCAGGTAGTCAAGCAGTCAGTCAGTCAGTGTCAGTCAGTCATTTAGTCATTCAGTCAGTCAGTCTCAGTCAGTCAGTTAGTCAGTCAGTCAGTCAGTCAGTCAGTCCAATCTCAGTCAGTCAGGCAGTTAGTCAGTCAGTCTCGGTCAGTCAGTGAGTCAGTCAGTCAGTATCAGTCAGTCAGTGAGTCAGTCTGTCAGTCAGGCAGTATCAGTCAGGCAGTAAGACTCCGCTCGACAGAACTCCGATAGCCTAATGGCTAGACCGCTGGTCTTCCAAGCGAGTGGCCTGGGTTCGAGTCCCAGCCGGAGCGAATATCTTCAATGCATCTATTTCTTTTCTAATTTGAAAATTCTTTTTTTTTCAATTTCTTTCTTTTGCAATTATTGATTATTTATGTAGGGAAGAAAATTCTGAGTCAGTTTAATTTTTCGACACGAAGATTTCAAAGTGTTTAAATAAACAATTACCAAGGTGCATTTTTTGTTTTTATTATATTTAAAACTCCCACCGACAGAGCTCCCATAGACTAATGGCTAGAGTGTTAGGCTTCCAAGCGAGTGGCCCTGGGTTCGAGTCCCAGCCTGAACGAAAATCTTCAATGTATACTTTTAGTTTCTAATTTGAAATTTCTTCTTCTTTTTTTTAATTTTTCTCTTTTGCGAATATTGATTATTTATGTAGGGAGTTTAATTATTCGACCTGTAAATTTCAAAGTGTTTGAATCAATAATTACCAAGGTGCATTTTTTGTTTTTATTATATTTAAGACTTCCATCGACAGAGCTCCGATAGCCTAATGGCTAGACCGTTGGGTTCCTAGCGCGTGGTACTGGGTTCGAGTCCCGGCCGGAAAGGAAATCTTAAATGCAAATATTGTTTTCTAATTTTATAATTCTTTTTTTTTTATTTTTCCCTTTTGCGAAGTCAGTCAGTCAGTCTGACAGTCAATCAGTCAAGCACTCAGTCATTCAGTCTCAGTCAGTCAGTCCAGTCAGTCAGTCACTCAGTCAGTCAGTTAGTCCTTCAGCCAGTCAGTCAAGCAGTCAGTCATTTAGTCTCAGTCAGTCAGTCATTCAGTCAGTCAGTCAGTCAGGCAGTCAGTCAGTCAGTCAGTCGGTCAGTCCTGTGCAGTCAGTTAGTCACTAAAGCAGTCAGTCAGTCTCAGTCAGTCAGTCAGTCAGTCAGTCCAGTCCAGTCTCAGTCAGTCAGTCAGTCAGTCTCGGTCAGTCAGTCAGTCAGTCAGTCAGGCAGTCAGTCAGTCGGTCAGCCTTATTCAGTCAGTCTGTCAGTCAGTCAGTCAGTCAGCCTTATTCAGTCAGTCTGTCAGTCATCCTTATTCAGTCAGTCTGTCAGTCAGTCAGTCGGTCAGTCCTGTCCAGTCAGTTAGTCAGTCAAGCAGTCAGTCAGGTAGTCAAGCAGTCAGTCAGTCAGTGTCAGTCAGTCATTTAGTCATTCAGTCAGTCAGTGAAATAGCCAGTCAGAGAGTCAAGCAGTCAGTCAGTCAGTCTCAGTCAGTCAGTAAGTCAGTCAGTCAGTCAGTCAGTCAGTCAGTCCAGTCTCAGTCAGTCAGGCAGTTAGTCAGTCAGTCTCGGTCAGTCAGTGAGTCAGTCAGTCAGTATCAGTCAGTCAGTGAGTCAGTCTGTCAGTCAGGCAGTATCAGTCAGGCAGTTAGTCAGTCAGTCTCGGTCAGTCAGTGAGTCAGTCAGTCAGTATCAGTCAGTCAGTGAGTCAGTCTGTCAGTCAGGCAGTATCAGTCAGGCAGTAAGACTCCGCTCGACAGAACTCCGATAGCCTAATGGCTAGACCGCTGGTCTTCCAAGCGAGTGGCCTGGGTTCGAGTCCCAGCCGGAGCGAATATCTTCAAAGTATATATTTCTTTTCTAATTTGAAAATTCTTCTTTTTTTTCAATTTCTTTCCTTTGCAATTATTGATTATTTATGTAGGGAAGAAAATTCTGAGTCAGTTTAATTTTTCGACACGAAGATTTCAAAGTGTTTAAATAAACAATTACCAAGGTGCATTTTTTGTTTTTATTATATTTAAAACTCCCACCGACAGAGCTCCCATAGACTAATGGCTAGAGTGTTAGGCTTCCAAGCGAGTGGCCCTGGGTTCGAGTCCCAGCCTGAACGAAAATCTTCAATGTATACTTTTAGTTTCTAATTTGAAATTTGTTCTTCTTTTTTTTTTAATTTTTCTCTTTTGCGAATATTGATTATTTATGTAGGGAGAAAAATTCTGAGTCAGTTTAATTATTCGACCTGTAAATTTCAAAGTGTTTGAATCAATAATTACCAAGGTGCATTTTTTGTTTTTATTATATTTAAGACTTCCATCGACAGAGCTCCGATAGCCTAATGGCTAGACCGTTGGGTTCCTAGCGCGTGGTACTGGGTTCGAGTCCCGGCCGGAAAGGAAATCTTAAATGCAAATATTTCTTTCTAATTTTATAATTCTTTTTTTTTTTATTTTTCCCTTTTGCGAAGTCAGTCAGTCAGTCTGACAGTCAATCAGTCAAGCACTCAGTCATTCAGTCTCAGTCAGTCAGTCCAGTCAGTCAGTCACTCAGTCAGTCAGTTAGTCCTTCAGCCAGTCAGTCAAGCAGTCAGTCATTTAGTCTCAGTCAGTCAATCATTCAGTCAGTCAGTCAGTCAGGCAGTCAGTCAGTCAGTCAGTCGGTCAGTCCTGTGCAGTCAGTTAGTCACTAAAGCAGTCAGTCAGTCTCAGTCAGTCAGTCAGTCAGTCCAGTCCAGTCTCAGTCAGTCAGTCAGTCAGTCTCGGTCAGTCAGTCAGTCAGTCATTCAGTCAGTCAGTCAGTCAGGCAGTCAGTCAGTCGGTCAGCCTTATTCAGTCAGTCTCTCAGTCAGTCAGTCAGTCAGCCTTATTCAGTCAGTCTGTCAGTCATCCTTATTCAGTCAGTCTGTCAGTCAGTCAGTCGGTCAGTCCTGTCCAGTCAGTTAGTCAGTCAAGCAGTCAGTCAGGTAGTCAAGCAGTCAGTCAGTCAGTGCCAGTCAGTCATTTAGTCATTCAGTCAGTCAGTGAAATAGCCAGTCTGAGAGTCAAGCAGTCAGTCAGTCAGTCTCAGTCAGTCAGTTAGTCAGTCAGTCAGTCAGTCAGTCAGTCAGTCCAGTCTCAGTCAGTCAGGCAGTTAGTCAGTCAGTCTCGGTCAGTCAGTGAGTCAGTCAGTCAGTATCAGTCAGTCAGTGAGTCAGTCTGTCAGTCACGCAGTATCAGTCAGGCAGTAAGACTCCGCTCGACAGAACTCCGATAGCCTAATGGCTAGACCGCTGGTCTTCCAAGCGAGTGGCCTGGGTTCGAGTCCCAGCCGGAGCGAATATCTTCAATGTATATATTTCTTTTTTAATTTGAAAATTCTTTTTTTTTTCAATTTCTTTCCTTTGCAATTATTGATTATTTATGTAGGGAAGAAAATTCTGAGTCAGTTTAATTTTTCGACCTGTAAATTTCAAAGTGTTTAAATAAACAATTACCAAGGTGCATTTTTTGTTTTTATTATATTTAAAACTCCCACCGACAGCGCTCCCATAGACTAATGGCTAGAGTGTTAGGCTTCCAAGCGAGTGGCCCTGGGTTCGAGTCCCAGCCTGAACGAAAACCTTCAATGTATTGTTTTAGTTTCTAATTTGAAATTTCTTCTTGGTTCAATCAGTCAAGCACTCAGTCATTCAGTATCAGTCAGTCAGTCCAGTCAGTCAGTCACTCAGTCAGTCAGTTAGTCCTTCAGCCAGTCAGTCAAGCAGTCAGTCATTTAGTCTCAGTCAGTCAGTCATTCAGTCAGTCAGTCAGTCAGGCAGTCAGTCAGTCAGTCGGTCAGTCCTGTGCAGTCAGTTAGTCACTAAAGCAGTCAGTCAGTCTCAGTCAGTCAGTCAGTCAGTCAGTCCAGTCCAGTCTCAGTCAGTCAGTCAGTCAGTCTCGGTCAGTCAGTCAGTCAGTCATTCAGTCAGTCAGTCAGTCAGGCAGTCAGTCAGTCGGTCAGCCTTATTCAGTCAGTCAGTCAGTCAGGCAGTCAGTCAGTCAGTCAGTCGGTCAGTCCTGTGCAGTCAGTTAGTCACTAAAGCAGTCAGTCAGTCTCAGTCAGTCAGTCAGTCAGTCAGTCCAGTCCAGTCTCAGTCAGTCAGTCAGTCAGTCTCGGTCAGTCAGTCAGTCAGTCATTCAGTCAGTCAGTCAGTCAGGCAGTCAGTCAGTCAGTCAGTCGGTCAGTCCTGTGCAGTCAGTTAGTCACTAATGCAGTCAGTCAGTCTCAGTCAGTCAGTCAGTCAGTCCAGTCCAGTCTCAGTCAGTCAGTCAGTCAGTCTCGGTCAGTCAGTCAGTCAGTCATTCAGTCAGTCAGTCAGTCAGGCAGTCAGTCAGTCGGTCAGCCTTATTCAGTCAGTCTGTCAGTCAGTCAGTCAGTCAGTCAGCCTTATTCAGTCAGTCTGTCAGTCATCCTTATTCAGTCAGTCTGTCAGTCAGTCAGTCGGTCAGTCCTGTCCAGTCAGTTAGTCAGTCAAGTAGTCAGTCAGGTAGTCAAGCAGTCAGTCAGTCAGTGTCAGTCAGTCATTTAGTCATTCAGTCAGTCAGTGAAATAGCCAGTCAGAGAGTCAAGCAGTCAGTCAGTCAGTCTCAGTCAGTCAGTAAGTCAGTCAGTCAGTCAGTCAGTCAGTCAGTCCAGTCTCAGTCAGTCAGGCAGTTAGTCAGTCAATCTCGGTCAGTCAGTGAGTCAGTCAGTCAGTATCAGTCAGTCAGTGAGTCAGTCTGTCAGTCAGGCAGTATCAGTCAGGCAGTAAGACTCCGCTCGACAGAACTCCGATAGCCTAATGGCTAGACCGCTGGTCTTCCAAGCAAGTGGCCTGGGTTCGAGTCCCAGCCGGAGCGAATATCTTCAATGTATATATTTCTTTTCTAATTTGAAAATTCTTTTTTTTTTCCATTTCTTTCCTTTGCAATTATTGATTATTTATGTAGGGAAGAAAATTCTGAGTCAGTTTAATTTTTCGACACGAAGATTTCAAAGTGTTTAAATAAACAATTACCAAGGTGCATTTTTTGTTTTTATTATATTTAAAACTCCCACCGACAGAGCTCCCATAGACTAATGGCTAGAGTGTTAGGCTTCCAAGCGAGTGGCCCTGGGTTCGAGTCCCAGCCTGAACGAAAATCTTCAAGGTATACTTTTAGTTTCTAATTTGAAATTTCTTCTTCTTTTTTTTTTAATTTTTCTCTTTTGCGAATATTGATTATTTATGTAGGGAGAAAAATTCTGAGTCAGTTTAATTATTCGACCTGTAAATTTCAAAGTGTTTGAATCAATAATTACCAAGGTGCATTTTTTGTTTTTATTATATTTAAGACTTCCATCGGCAGAGCTCCGATAGCCTAATGGCTAGACCGTTGGGTTCCTAGCGCGTGGTACTGGGTTCGAGTCCCGGCCGGAAAGGAAATCTTAAATGCAAATATTTTTTTCTAATTTTATAATTCTTTTTTTTTATTTTTCCCTTTTGCGAAGTCAGTCAGTCAGTCTGACAGTCAATCAGTCAAGCACTCAGTCATTCAGTCTCAGTCAGTCAGTCCAGTCAGTCAGTCACTCAGTCAGTCAGTTAGTCCTTCAGCCAGTCAGTCAAGCAGTCAGTCATTTAGTCTCAGTCAGTCATTCATTCAGTCAGTCAGTCAGTCAGGCAGTCAGTCAGTCAGTCAGTCGGTCAGTCCTGTGCAGTCAGTTAGTCACTAAAGCAGTCAGTCAGTCTCAGTCAGTCAGTCAGTCAGTCAGTCCAGTCCAGTCTCAGTCAGTCAGTCAGTCAGTCTCGGTCAGTCAGTCAGTCAGTCATTCAGTCAGTCAGTCAGTCAGGCAGTCAGTCAGTCGGTCAGCCTTATTCAGTCAGTCTGTCAGTCATCCTTATTCAGTCAGTCTGTCAGTCAGTCAGTCGGTCAGTCCTGTCCAGTCAGTTAGTCAGTCAAGCAGTCAGTCAGGTAGTCAAGCAGTCAGTCAGTCAGTGTCAGTCAGTCATTTAGTCATTCAGTCAGTCAGTGAAATAGCCAGTCAGAGAGTCAAGCAGTCAGTCAGTCAGTCTCAGTCAGTCAGTTAGTCAGTCAGTCAGTCAGTCAGTCAGTCAGTCCAGTCTCAGTCAGTCAGGCAGTTAGTCAGTCAGTCTCGGTCAGTCAGTGAGTCAGTCAGTCAGTATCAGTCAGTCAGTGAGTCAGTCTGTCAGTCAGGCAGTATCAGTCAGGCAGTAAGACTCCGCTCGACAGAACTCCGATAGCCTAATGGCTAGACCGCTGGTCTTCCAAGCGAGTGGCCTGTGTTCGAGTCCCAGCCGGAGCGAATATCTTCAATGTATATATTTCTTTTCTAATTTGAAAATTCTTTTTTTTTTCAATTTCTTTCCTTTGCAATTATTGATTATTTATGTAGGGAAGAAAATTCTGAGTCAGTTTAATTTTTCGACACGAAGATTTCAAAGTGTTTAAATAAACAATTACCAAGGTGCATTTTTTGTTTTTATTATATTTAAAACTCCCCCCGACAGAGCTCCCATAGACTAATCGCTAGAGTGTTAGGCTTCCAAGCGAGTGGCCCTGGGTTCGAGTCCCAGCCTGAACGAAAATCTTCAATGTATACTTTTAGTTTCTAATTTGAAATTTCTTCTTCTTTTTTTTTTAATTTTTCTCTTTTGCGAATATTGATTATTTATGTAGGGAGAAAAATTCTGAGTCAGTTTAATTATTCGACCTGTAAATTTCAAAGTGTTTGAATCAATAATTACCAAGGTGCATTTTTTGTTTTTATTATATTTAAGACTTCCATCGACAGAGCTCCGATAGCCTAATGGCTAGACCGTTGGGTTCCTAGCGCGTGGTACTGGGTTCGAGTCCCGGCCGGAAAGGAAATCTTAAATGCAAATATTTTTTTCTAATTTTATAATTCTTTTTTTTTTATTTTTCCCTTTTGCGAAGTCAGTCAGTCAGTCTGACAGTCAATCAGTCAAGCACTCAGTCATTCAGTCTCAGTCAGTCAGTCCAGTCAGTCAGTCACTCAGTCAGTCAGTTAGTCCTTCAGCCAGTCAGTCAAGCAGTCAGTCATTTAGTCTCAGTCAGTCAGTCATTCAGTCAGTCAGTCAGTCAGGCAGTCAGTCAGTCAGTCGGTCAGTCCTGTGCAGTCAGTTAGTCACTAAAGCAGTCAGTCAGTCTCAGTCAGTCAGTCAGTCAGTCAGTCGGTCAGCCTTATTCAGTCAGTCTGTCAGTCAGTCAGTCAGTCAGCCTTTTTCAGTCAGTCTGTCAGTCATCCTTATTCAGTCAGTCTGTCAGTCAGTCAGTCGGTCAGTCCTGTCCAGTCAGTTAGTCAGTCAAGCAGTCAGTCAGGTAGTCAAGCAGTCAGTCAGTCAGTGTCAGTCAGTCATTTAGTCATTCAGTCAGTCAGTGAAATAGCCAGTAAGAGAGTCAAGCAGTCAGTCAGTCAGTCTCAGTCAGTCAGTTAGTCAGTCAGTCAGTCAGTCAGTCAGTCAGTCCAGTCTCAGTCAGTCAGGCAGTTAGTCAGTCAGTCTCGGTCAGTCAGTGAGTCAGTCAGTCAGTATCAGTCAGTCAGTGAGTCAGTCTGTCAGTCAGGCAGTATCAGTCAGGAAGTAAGACTCTGCTCGACAGAACTCCGATAACCTAATGGCTAGACCACTGGTCTTCCAAGCAAGTGGCCTGGGTTCGAGTCCCAGCCGGAGCGAATATCTTCAATGTATATATTTCTTTTCTAATTTGAAAATTCTTTTTTTTTTCAATTTCTTTCCTTTGCAATTATTGATTATTTATGTAGGGAAGAAAATTCTGAGTCAGTTTAATTTTTCGACACGAAGATTTCAAAGTGTTTAAATAAACAATTACCAAGGTGCATTTTTTGTTTTTATTATATTTAAAACTCCCACCGACAGAGCTCCCATAGACTAATGGCTAGAGTGTTAGGCTTCCAAGCGAGTGGCCCTGGGTTCGAGTCCCAGCCTGAACGAAAATCTTCAATGTATACTTTTAGTTTCTAATTTGAAATTTCTTCTTCTTTTTTTTTAATTTTTCTCTTTTGCGAATATTGATTATTTATGTAGGGAGTTTAATTATTCGACCTGTAAATTTCAAAGTGTTTGAATCAATAATTACCAAGGTGCATTTTTTGTTTTTATTATATTTAAGACTTCCATCGACAGAGCTCCGATAGCCTAATGGCTAGACCGTTGGGTTCCTAGCGCGTGGTACTGGGTTCGAGTCCCGGCCGGAAAGGAAATCTTAAATGCAAATATTGTTTTCTAATTTTATAATTCTTTTTTTTTTATTTTTCCCTTTTGCGAAGTCAGTCAGTCAGTCTGACAGTCAATCAGTCAAGCACTCAGTCATTCAGTCTCAGTCAGTCAGTCCAGTCAGTCAGTCACTCAGTCAGTCAGTTAGTCCTTCAGCCAGTCAGTCAAGCAGTCAGTCATTTAGTCTCAGTCAGTCAGTCATTCAGTCAGTCAGTCAGTCAGGCAGTCAGTCAGTCAGTCAGTCGGTCAGTCCTGTGCAGTCAGTTAGTCACTAAAGCAGTCAGTCAGTCTCAGTCAGTCAGACAGTCAGTCAGTCCAGTCCAGTCTCAGTCAGTCAGTCAGTCAGTCTCGGTCAGTCAGTCAGTCAGTCATTCAGTCAGTCAGGCAGTCAGTCAGTCGGTCAGCCTTATTCAGTCAGTCTGTCAGTCAGTCAGTCAGTCAGCCTTATTCAGTCAGTCTGTCAGTCATCCTTATTCAGTCAGTCTGTCAGTCAGTCAGTCGGTCAGTCCTGTCCAGTCAGTTAGTCAGTCAAGCAGTCAGTCAGGTAGTCAAGCAGTCAGTCAGTCAGTGTCAGTCAGTCATTTAGTCATTCAGTCAGTCAGTGAAATAGCCAGTCAGAGAGTCAAGCAGTCAGTCAGTCAGTCTCAGTCAGTCAGTAAGTCAGTCAGTCAGTCAGTCAGTCAGTCAGTCCAGTCTCAGTCAGTCAGGCAGTTAGTCAGTCAGTCTCGGTCAGTCAGTGAGTCAGTCAGTCAGTATCAGTCAGTCAGTGAGTCAGTCTGTCAGTCAGGCAGTATCAGTCAGGCAGTTAGTCAGTCAGTCTCGGTCAGTCAGTGAGTCAGTCAGTCAGTATCAGTCAGTCAGTGAGTCAGTCTGTCAGTCAGGCAGTATCAGTCAGGCAGTAAGACTCCGCTCGACAGAACTCCGATAGCCTAATGGCTAGACCGCTGGTCTTCCAAGCAAGTGGCCTGGGTTCGAGTCCCAGCCGGAGCGAATATCTTCAATGTATATATTTCTTTTCTAATTTGAAAATTCTTCTTTTTTTTCAATTTCTTTCCTTTGCAATTATTGATTATTTATGTAGGGAAGAAAATTCTGAGTCAGTTTAATTTTTCGACACGAAGATTTCAAAGTGTTTAAATAAACAATTACCAAGGTGCATTTTTTGTTTTTATTATATTTAAAACTCCCACCGACAGAGCTCCCATAGACTAATGGCTAGAGTGTTAGGCTTCCAAGCGAGTGGCCCTGGGTTCGAGTCCCAGCCTGAACGAAAATCTTCAATGTATACTTTTAGTTTCTAATTTGAAATTTGTTCTTCTTTTTTTTTAATTTTTCTCTTTTGCGAATATTGATTATTTATGTAGGGAGAAAAATTCTGAGTCAGTTTAATTATTCGACCTGTAAATTTCAAAGTGTTTGAATCAATAATTACCAAGGTGCATTTTTTGTTTTTATTATATTTAAGACTTCCATCGACAGAGCTCCGATAGCCTAATGGCTAGACCGTTGGGTTCCTAGCGCGTGGTACTGGGTTCGAGTCCCGGCCGGAAAGGAAATCTTAAATGCAAATATTTTTTTCTAATTTTATAATTCTTTTTTTTTTATTTTTCCCTTTTGCGAAGTCAGTCAGTCAGTCTGACAGTCAATCAGTCAAGCACTCAGTCATTCAGTCTCAGTCAGTCTGTCCAGTCAGTCAGTCACTCAGTCAGTCAATTAGTCCTTCAGCCAGTCAGTCAAGCAGTCAGTCATTTAGTCTCATTCAGTCAGTCATTCAGTCAGTCAGTCAGTCAGGCAGTCAGTCAGTCAGTCAGTCGGTCAGTCCTGTGCAGTCAGTTAGTCACTAAAGCAGTCAGTCAGTCTCAGTCAGTCAGTCAGTCAGTCAGTCCAGTCCAGTCTCAGTCAGTCAGTCAGTCAGTCTCGGTCAGTCAGTCAGTCAGTCATTCAGTCAGTCAGTCAGTCAGGCAGTCAGTCAGTCGGTCAGCCTTATTCAGTCAGTCTGTCAGTCAGTCAGTCAGTCAGTCAGCCTTATTCAGTCAGTCTGTCAGTCATCCTTATTCAGTCAGTCTGTCAGTCAGTCAGTCGGTCAGTCCTGTCCAGTCAGTTAGTCAGTCAAGCAGTCAGTCAGGTAGTCAAGCAGTCAGTCAGTCAGTGTCAGTCAGTCATTTAGTCATTCAGTCAGTCAGTGAAATAGCCAGTCAGAGAGTCAAGCAGTCAGTCAGTCAGTCTCAGTCAGTCAGTAAGTCAGTCAGTCAGTCAGTCAGTCAGTCAGTCCAGTCTCAGTCAGTCAGGCAGTTAGTCAGTCAGTCTCGGTCAGTCAGTGAGTCAGTCAGTCAGTATCAGTCAGTCAGTGAGTCAGTCTGTCAGTCAGGCAGTATCAGTCAGGCAGTAAGACTCCGCTCGACAGAACTCCGATAGCCTAATGGCTAGACCGCTGGTCTTCCAAGCAAGTGGCCTGGGTTCGAGTCCCAGCCGGAGCGAATATCTTCAATGTATATATTTCTTTTCTAATTTGAAAATTCTTTTTTTTTTCCATTTCTTTCCTTTGCAATTATTGATTATTTATGTAGGGAAGAAAATTCTGAGTCAGTTTAATTTTTCGACACGAAGATTTCAAAGTGTTTAAATAAACAATTACCAAGGTGCATTTTTTGTTTTTATTATATTTAAAACTCCCACCGACAGAGCTCCCATAGACTAATGGGTAGAGTGTTAGGCTTCCAAGCGAGTGGCCCTGGGTTCGAGTCCCAGCCTGAACGAAAATCTTCAAGGTATACTTTTAGTTTCTAATTTGAAATTTCTTCTTCTTTTTTTTTTAATTTTTCTCTTTTGCGAATATTGATTATTTATGTAGGGAGAAAAATTCTGAGTCAGTTTAATTATTCGACCTGTAAATTTCAAAGTGTTTGAATCAATAATTACCAAGGTGCATTTTTTGTTTTTTTATATTTAAGACTTCCATCGGCAGAGCTCCGATAGCCTAATGGCTAGACCGTTGGGTTCCTAGCGCGTGGTACTGGGTTCGAGTCCCGGCCGGAAAGGAAATCTTAAATGCAAATATTTTTTTCTAATTTTATAATTCTTTTTTTTTATTTTTCCCTTTTGCGAAGTCAGTCAGTCAGTCTGACAGTCAATCAGTCAAGCACTCAGTCATTCAGTCTCAGTCAGTCAGTCCAGTCAGTCAGTCACTCAGTCAGTCAGTTAGTCCTTCAGCCAGTCAGTCAAGCAGTCAGTCATTTAGTCTCAGTCAGTCATTCATTCAGTCAGTCAGTCAGTCAGGCAGTCAGTCAGTCAGTCAGTCGGTCAGTCCTGTGCAGTCAGTTAGTCACTAAAGCAGTCAGTCAGTCTCAGTCAGTCAGTCAGTCAGTCAGTCCAGTCCAGTCTCAGTCAGTCAGTCAGTCAGTCTCGGTCAGTCAGTCAGTCAGTCATTCAGTCAGTCAGTCAGTCAGGCAGTCAGTCAGTCGGTCAGCCTTATTCAGTCAGTCTGTCAGTCATCCTTATTCAGTCAGTCTGTCAGTCAGTCAGTCGGTCAGTCCTGTCCAGTCAGTTAGTCAGTCAAGCAGTCAGTCAGGTAGTCAAGCAGTCAGTCAGTCAGTGTCAGTCAGTCATTTAGTCATTCAGTCAGTCAGTGAAATAGCCAGTCAGAGAGTCAAGCAGTCAGTCAGTCAGTCTCAGTCAGTCAGTTAGTCAGTCAGTCAGTCAGTCAGTCCAGTCTCAGTCAGTCAGGCAGTTAGTCAGTCAGTCTCGGTCAGTCAGTGAGTCAGTCAGTCAGTATCAGTCAGTCAGTGAGTCAGTCTGTCAGTCAGGCAGTATCAGTCAGGCAGTAAGACTCCGCTCGACAGAACTCCGATAGCCTAATGGCTAGACCGCTGGTCTTCCAAGCGAGTGGCCTGTGTTCGAGTCCCAGCCGGAGCGAATATCTTCAATGTATATATTTCTTTTCTAATTTGAAAATTCTTTTTTTTTTCAATTTCTTTCCTTTGCAATTATTGATTATTTATGTAGGGAAGAAAATTCTGAGTCAGTTTAATTTTTCGACACGAAGATTTCAAAGTGTTTAAATAAACAATTACCAAGGTGCATTTTTTGTTTTTATTATATTTAAAACTCCCACCGACAGAGCTCCCATAGACTAATGGCTAGAGTGTTAGGCTTCCAAGCGAGTGGCCCTGGGTTCGAGTCCCAGCCTGAACGAAAATCTTCAATGTATACTTTTAGTTTCTAATTTGAAATTTCTTCTTCTTTTTTTTTTAATTTTTCTCTTTTGCGAATATTGATTATTTATGTAGGGAGAAAAATTCTGAGTCAGTTTAATTATTCGACCTGTAAATTTCAAAGTGTTTGAATCATTAATTACCAAGGTGCATTTTTTGTTTTTATTATATTTAAGACTTCCATCGACAGAGCTCCGATAGCCTAATGGCTAGACCGTTGGGTTCCTAGCGCGTGGTACTGGGTTCGAGTCCCGGCCGGAAAGGAAATCTTAAATGCAAATATTTTTTTCTAATTTTATAATTCTTTTTTTTTTTTTTTTTCCCTTTTGCGAAGTCAGTCAGTCAGTCTGACAGTCAATCAGTCAAGCACTCAGTCATTCAGTCTCAGTCAGTCAGCCCAGTCAGTCAGTCACTCAGTCAGTCAGTTAGTCCTTCAGCCAGTCAGTCAAGCAGTCAGTCATTTAGTCTCAGTCAGTCAGTCATTCAGTCAGTCAGTCAGTCAGGCAGTCAGTCAGTCAGTCGGTCAGTCCTGTGCAGTCAGTTAGTCACTAAAGCAGTCAGTCAGTCTCAGTCAGTCAGTCAGTCAGTCAGTCGGTCAGCCTTATTCAGTCAGTCTGTCAGTCAGTCAGTCAGTCAGTCAGCCTTTTTCAGTCAGTCTGTCAGTCATCCTTATTCAGTCAGTCTGTCAGTCAGTCAGTCGGTCAGTCCTGTCCAGTCAGTTAGTCAGTCAAGCAGTCAGTCAGGTAGTCAAGCAGTCAGTCAGTCAGTGTCAGTCAGTCATTTAGTCATTCAGTCAGTCAGTGAAATAGCCAGTCAGAGAGTCAAGCAGTCAGTCAGTCAGTCTCAGTCAGTCAGTTAGTCAGTCAGTCAGTCAGTCAGTCAGTCAGTCCAGTCTCAGTCAGTCAGGCAGTTAGTCAGTCAGTCTCGGTCAGTCAGTGAGTCAGTCAGTCAGTATCAGTCAGTCAGTGAGTCAGTCTGTCAGTCAGGCAGTATCAGTCAGGCAGTAAGACTCCGCTCGACAGAACTCCGATAGCCTAATGGCTAGACCACTGGTCTTCCAAGCAAGTGGCCTGGGTTCGAGTCCCAGCCGGAGCGAATATCTTCAATGTATATATTTCTTTTCTAATTTGAAAATTCTTTTTTTTTCAATTTCTTTCCTTTGCAATTATTGATTATTTATGTAGGGAAGAAAATTCTGAGTCAGTTTAATTTTTCGACACGAAGATTTCAAAGTGTTTAAATAAACAATTACCAAGGTGCATTTTTTGTTTTTATTATATTTAAAACTCCCACCGACAGAGCTCCCATAGACTAATGGCTAGAGTGTTGGGCTTCCAAGCGAGTGGCCCTGGGTTCGAGTCCCAGCCTGAACGAAAATCTTCATTGTATACTTTTAGTTTCTAATTTGAAATTTCTTCTTCTTTTTTTTTTAATTTTTCTCTTTTGCGAATATTGATTATTTATGTAGGGAGAAAAATTCTGAGTCAGTTTAATTATTCGACCTGTAAATTTCAAAGTGTTTGAATCAATAATTACCAAGGTGCATTTTTTGTTTTTATTATATTTAAGACTTCCATCGACAGAGCTCCGATAGCCTAATGGCTAGACCGTTGGGTTCCTAGCGCGTGGTACTGGGTTCGAGTCCCGGCCGGAAAGGAAATCTTAAATGCAAATATTTTTTTCTAATTTTATAATTCTTTTTTTTTTATTTTTCCCTTTTGCGAAGTCAGTCAGACAGTCTGACAGTCAATCAGTCAAGCACTCAGTCATTCAGTCTCAGTCAGTCAGTCCAGTCAGTCAGTCACTCAGTCAGTCAGTTAGTCCTTCAGCCAGTCAGTCAAGCAGTCAGTCATTTAGTCTCAGTCAGTCAGTCATTCAGTCAGTCAGTCAGTCAGTCAGGCAGTCAGTCTCGGTCAGTCAGTAGTCAGTCATTCAGTCAGTCAGTCAGTCAGGCAGTCAGTCAGTCGGTCAGCCTTATTCATTCAGTCTGTCAGTCAGTCAGTCAGTCAGCCTTATTCAGTCAGTCTGTCAGTCCTCCTTATTCAGTCAGTCTGTCAGTCAGTCAGTCGGTCAGTCCTGTCCAGTCAGTTAGTCAGTCAAGCAGTCAGTCAGGTAGTCAAGCAGTCAGTCAGTCAGTGTCAGTCAGTCATTTAGTCAGTCAAGCAGTCAGTCAGGTAGTCAAGCAGTCAGTCAGTCAGTGTCAGTCAGTCATTTAGTCATTCAGTCAGTCAGTGAAATAGCCAGTCAGAGAGTCAAGCAGTCAGTCAGTCAGTCTCAGTCAGTCAGTTAGTCAGTCAGTCAGTCAGTCAGTCAGTCAGTCCAGTCTCAGTCAGTCAGGCAGTTAGTCAGTCAGTCTCGGTCAGTCAGTGAGTCAGTCAGTCAGTATCAGTCAGTCAGTGAGTCAGTCTGTCAGTCAGGCAGTATCAGTCAGGCAGTAAGACTCCGCTCGACAGAACTCCGATAGCCTAATGGCTAGACCGCTGGTCTTCCAAGCGAGTGGCCTGGGTTCGAGTCCCAGCCGGAGCGAATATCTTCAATGTATATATTTCTTTTCTAATTTGAAAATTCTTTTTTTTTTCAATTTCTTTCCTTTGCAATTATTGATTATTTATGTAGGGAAGAAAATTCTGAGTCAGTTTAATTTTTCGACACGAAGATTTTAAAGTGTTTAAATAAACAATTACCAAGGTGCATTTTTTGTTTTTATTATATTTAAAACTCCCCCCGACAGAGCTCCCATAGACTAATGGCTAGAGTGTTAGGCTTCCAAGCGAGTGGCCCTGGGTTCGAGTCCCAGCCTGAACGAAAATCTTCAATGTATACTTTCAGTTTCTTATTTGAAATTTCTTCTTCTTTTTTTTTTAATTTTTCTCTTTTGCGAATATTGATTATTTATGTAGGGAGAAAAATTCTGAGTCAGTTCAATTATTCGACCTGTAAATTTCAAAGTGTTTGAATCAATAATTACCAAGGTGCATTTTTTGTTTTTATTATATTTAAGACTTCCATCGACAGAGCTCCGATAGCCTAATGGCTAGACCGTTGGGTTCCAAGCGCGTGGTACTGGGTTCGAGTCCCGGCCGGAAAGGAAATCTTAAATGCAAATATTTTTTTCTAATTTTATAATTCTTTTTTTTTTATTTTTCCCTTTTGCGAAGTCAGTCAGTCAGTCTGACAGTCAATCAGTCAAGCACTCAGTCATTCAGTCTCAGTCAGTCAGTCCAGTCAGTCAGTCACTCAGTCAGTCAGTTAGTCCTTCAGCCAGTCAGTCAAGCAGTCAGTCATTTAGTCTCAGTCAGTCAGTCATTCAGTCAGTCAGTCAGTCAGGCAGTCAGTCAGTCAGTCAGTCGGTCAGTCCTGTGCAGTCAGTTAGTCACTAAAGCAGTCAGTCAGTCAGTCAGTCAGTCAGTCAGTCAGTCAGTCCAGTCCAGTCTCAGTCAGTCAGTCAGTCAGTCTCGGTCAGTCAGTCAGTCAGTGATTCAGTCAGTCAGTCAGTCAGGCAGTCAGTCAGTCTGTCAGTCAGTCAGTCAGTCAGCCTTATTCAGTCAGTCTGTCAGTCATCCTTATTCAGTCAGTCTGTCAGTCAGTCAGTCGGTCAGTCCTGTCCAGTCAGTTAGTCAGTCAAGCAGTCAGTCAGGTAGTCAAGCAGTCAGTCAGTCAGTGTCAGTCAGTCATTTAGTCATTCAGTCAGTCAGTGAAATGGCCAGTCAGAGAGTCAAGCAGTCAGTCAGTCAGTCTCAGTCAGTCAGTCAGTCAGTCAGTCAGTCAGTCCAGTCTCAGTCAGTCAGGCAGTTAGTCAGTCAGTCTCGGTCAGTCAGTGAGTCAGTCAGTCAGTATCAGTCAGTCAGTGAGTCAGTCTGTCAGTCAGGCAGTATCAGTCAGGCAGTAAGACTCCGCTCGACAGAACTCCGATAGCCTAATGGCTAGACCGCTGGTCTTCCAAGCGAGTGGCCTGGGTTCGAGTCCCAGCCGGAGCGAATATCTTCACTGTATCTATTTCTTTTCTAATTTGAAAATTCTTTTTTTTTCAATTTCTTTCCTTTGCAATTATTGATTATTTATGTAGGGAAGAAAATTCTGAGTCAGTTTAATTTTTCGACACTAAGATTTCAAAGTGTTTAAATAAACAATTACCAAGGTGCATTTTTTGTTTTTATTATATTTAAAACTCCCACCGACAGAGCTCCCATAGACTAATGGCTAGAGTGTTAGGCTTCCAAGCGAGTGGCCCTGGGTTCGAGTCCCAGCCTGAACGAAAATCTTCAATGTATACTTTTAGTTTCTAATTTGAAATTTCTTCTTCTTTTTTTTTAATTTTTCTCTTTTGCGAATATTGATTATTTATGTAGGGAGTTTAATTATTCGACCTGTAAATTTCAAAGTGTTTGAATCAATAATTACCAAGGTGCATTTTTTGTTTTTATTATATTTAAGACTTCCATCGACAGAGCTCCGATAGCCTAATGGCTAGACCGTTGGGTTCCTAGCGCGTGGTACTGGGTTCGAGTCCCGGCCGGAAAGGAAATCTTAAATGCAAATATTTTTTTCTAATTTTATAATTCTTTTTTTTTTATTTTTCCCTTTTGCGAAGTCAATCAGTCAGTCTGACAGTCAATCAGTCAAGCACTCAGTCATTCAGTCTCAGTCAGTCAGTCCAGTCAGTCAGTCACTCAGTCAGTCAGTTAGTCCTTCAGCCAGTCAGTCAAGCAGTCAGTCATTTAGTCTCAGTCAGTCAGTCATTCAGTCAGTCAGTCAGTCAGGCAGTCAGTCTCGGTCAGTCAGAAGTCAGTCATTCAGTCAGTCAGTCAGTCAGGCAGTCAGTCAGTCGGTCAGCCTTATTCATTCAGTCTGTCAGTCAGTCAGTCAGTCAGCCTTATTCAGTCAGTCTGTCAGTCATCCTTATTCAGTCAGTCTGTCAGTCAGTCAGTCGGTCAGTCCTGTCCAGTCAGTTAGTCAGTCAAGCAGTCAGTCAGGTAGTCAAGCAGTCAGTCAGTCAGTGTCAGTCAGTCATTTAGTCAGTCAAGCAGTCAGTCAGGTAGTCAAGCAGTCAGTCAGTCAGTGTCAGTCAGTCATTTAGTCATTCAGTCAGTCAGTGAAATAGCCAGTCAGAGAGTCAAGCAGTCAGTCAGTCAGTCTCAGTCAGTCAGTTAGTCAGTCAGTCAGTCAGTCAGTCAGTCAGTCCAGTCTCAGTCAGTCAGGCAGTTAGTCAGTCAGTCTCGGTCAGTCAGTGAGTCAGTCAGTCAGTATCAGTCAGTCAGTGAGTCAGTCTGTCAGTCAGGCAGTATCAGTCAGGCAGTAAGACTCCGCTCGACAGAACTCCGATAGCCTAATGGCTAGACCGCTGGTCTTCCAAGCGAGTGGCCTGGGTTCGAGTCCCAGCCGGAGCGAATATCTTCAATGTATAAATTTCTTTTCTAATTTGAAAATTCTTTTTTTTTCAATTTCTTTCCTTTGCAATTATTGATTATTTATGTAGGGAAGAAAATTCTGAGTCAGTTTAATTTTTCGACACGAAGATTTTAAAGTGTTTAAATAAACAATTACCAAGGTGCATTTTTTGTTTTTATTATATTTAAAACTCCCCCCGACAGAGCTCCCATAGACTAATGGCTAGAGTGTTAGGCTTCCAAGCGAGTGGCCCTGGGTTCGAGTCCCAGCCTGAACGAAAATCTTCAATGTATACTTTCAGTTTCTTATTTGAAATTTCTTCTTCTTTTTTTTTTAATTTTTCTCTTTTGCGAATATTGATTATTTATGTAGGGAGAAAAATTCTGAGTCAGTTCAATTATTCGACCTGTAAATTTCAAAGTGTTTGAATCAATAATTACCAAGGTGCATTTTTTGTTTTTATTATATTTAAGACTTCCATCGACAGAGCTCCGATAGCCTAATGGCTAGACCGTTGGGTTCCAAGCGCGTGGTACTGGGTTCGAGTCCCGGCCGGAAAGGAAAGCTTAAATGCAAATATTTTTTTCTAATTTTATAATTCTTTTTTTTTTATTTTTCCCTTTTGCGAAGTCAGTCAGTCAGTCTGACAGTCAATCAGTCAAGCACTCAGTCATTCAGTCTCAGTCAGTCAGTCCAGTCAGTCAGTCACTCAGTCAGTCAGTTAGTCCTTCAGCCAGTCAGTCAAGCAGTCAGTCATTTAGTCTCAGTCAGTCAGTCATTCAGTCAGTCAGTCAGTCAGGCAGTCAGTCAGTCAGTCAGTCGGTCAGTCCTGTGCAGTCAGTTAGTCACTAAAGCAGTCAGTCAGTCAGTCAGTCAGTCAGTCAGTCAGTCAGTCCAGTCCAGTCTCAGTCAGTAAGTCTCGGTCAGTCAGTCAGTCAGTGATTCAGTCAGTCAGTCAGTCAGGCAGTCAGTCAGTCGGTCAGCCTTATTCAGTCAGTCTGTCAGTCAGTCAGTCAGTCAGCCTTATTCAGTCAGTCTGTCAGTCATCCTTATTCAGTCAGTCTGTCAGTCAGTCAGTCGGTCAGTCCTGTCCAGTCAGTTAGTCAGTCAAGCAGTCAGTCAGGTAGTCAAGCAGTCAGTCAGTCAGTGTCAGTCAGTCATTTAGTCATTCAGTCAGTCAGTGAAATGGCCAGTCAGAGAGTCAAGCAGTCAGTCAGTCAGTCTCAGTCAGTCAGTCAGTCAGTCAGTCAGTCAGTCCAGTCTCAGTCAGTCAGGCAGTTAGTCAGTCAGTCTTGGTCAGTCAGTGAGTCAGTCAGTCAGTATCAGTCAGTCAGTGAGTCAGTCTGTCAGTCAGGCAGTATCAGTCAGGCAGTAAGACTCCGCTCGACAGAACTCCGATAGCCTAATGGCTAGACCGCTGGTCTTCCAAGCGAGTGGCCTGGGTTCGAGTCCCAGCCGGAGCGAATATCTTCACTGTATCTATTTCTTTTCTAATTTGAAAATTCTTTTTTTTTCAATTTCTTTCCTTTGCAATTATTGATTATTTATGTAGGGAAGAAAATTCTGAGTCAGTTTAATTTTTCGACACGAAGATTTCAAAGTGTTTAAATAAACAATTACCAAGGTGCATTTTTTGTTTTTATTATATTTAAAACTCCCACCGACAGAGCTCCCATAGACTAATGGCTAGAGTGTTAGGCTTCCAAGCGAGTGGCCCTGGGTTCGAGTCCCAGCCTGAACGAAAATCTTCAATGTATACTTTTAGTTTCTAATTTGAAATTTCTTCTTCTTTTTTTTTAATTTTTCTCTTTTGCGAATATTGATTATTTATGTAGGGAGTTTAATTATTCGACCTGTAAATTTCAAAGTGTTTGAATCAATAATTACCAAGGTGCATTTTTTGTTTTTATTATATTTAAGACTTCCATCGACAGAGCTCCGATAGCCTAATGGCTAGACCGTTGGGTTCCTAGCGCGTGGTACTGGGTTCGAGTCCCGGCCGGAAAGGAAATCTTAAATGCAAATATTTTTTTCTAATTTTATAATTCTTTTTTTTTTTATTTTTCCCTTTTGCGAAGTCAATCAGTCAGTCTGACAGTCAATCAGTCAAGCACTCAGTCATTCAGTCTCAGTCAGTCAGTCCAGTCAGTCAGTCACTCAGTCAGTCAGTTAGTCCTTCAGCCAGTCAGTCAAGCAGTCAGTCATTTAGTCTCAGTCAGTCATTCATTCAGTCAGTCAGTCAGTCAGGCAGTCAGTCAGTCAGTCGGTCAGTCCTGTGCAGTCAGTTAGTCACTAAAGCAGTCAGTCAGTCTCAGTCAGTCAGTCAGTCAGTCAGTCCAGTCCAGTCTCAGTCAGTCAGTCAGTCAGTCTCGGTCAGTCAGTCAGTCAGTCATTCAGTCAGTCAGTCAGTCAGGCAGTCAGTCAGTCGGTCAGCCTCATTCAGTCAGTCTGTCAGTCAGTCAGTCAGTCAGCCTTATTCAGTCAGTCTTTCAGTCATCCTTATTCAGTCGTCTGTCAGTCAGTCAGTCGGTCAGTCCTGTCCAGTCAGTTAGTCAGTCAAGCAGTCAGTCAGGTAGTCAAGCAGTCAGTCAGTCAGTGTCAGTCAGTCATTTAGTCATTCAGTCAGTCAGTGAAATAGCCAGTCAGAGAGTCAAGCAGTCAGTCAGTCAGTCTCAGTCAGTCAGTTAGTCAGTCAGTCAGTCAGTCAGTCAGTCCAATCTCAGTCAGTCAGGCAGTTAGTCAGTCAGTCTCGGTCAGTCAGTGAGTCAGTCAGTCAGTATCAGTCAGTCAGTGAGTCAGTCTGTCAGTCAGGCAGTATCAGTCAGGCAGTAAGACTCCGCTCGACAGAACTCCGATAGCCTAATGGCTAGACCGCTGGTCTTCCAAGCGAGTGGCCTGGGTTCGAGTCCCAGCCGGAGCGAATATCTTCAATGCATCTATTTCTTTTCTAATTTGAAAATTCTTTTTTTTTCAATTTCTTTCCTTTGCAATTATTGATTATTTATGTAGGGAAGAAAATTCTGAGTCAGTTTAATTTTTCGACACGAAGATTTCAAAGTGTTTAAATAAACAATTACCAAGGTGCATTTTTTGTTTTTATTATATTTAAAACTCCCACCGACAGAGCTCCCATAGACTAAGGGCTAGAGTGTTAGGCTTCCAAGCGAGTGGCCCTGGGTTCGAGTCCCAGCCTGAACGAAAATCTTCAATGTATACTTTTAGTTTCTAATTTGAAATTTCTTCTTCTTTTTTTTTAATTTTTCTCTTTTGCGAATATTGATTATTTATGTAGGGAGTTTAATTATTCGACCTGTAAATTTCAAAGTGTTTGAATCAATAATGACCAAGGTGCATTTTTTGTTTTTATTATATTTAAGACTTCCATCGTCAGAGCTCCGATAGCCTAATGGCTAGACCGTTGGGCTCCTAGCGCGTGGTACTGGGTTCGAGTCCCGGCCGGAAAGGAAATCTTAAATACAAATATTTTTTTCTAATTTTATAATTCTTTTTTTTTATTTTTCCCTTTTGCGAAGTCAGTCAGTCAGTCTGACAGTCAATCAGTCAAGCACTCAGTCATTCAGTCTCAGTCAGTCAAGCAGTCAGTCATTTAGTCTCAGTCTCAGTCATTCAGTCAGTCAGTCAGTCAGGCAGTCAGTCAGTCAGTCAGTCGGTCAGTCCTGTGCAGTCAGTTAGTCACTAAAGCAGTCAGTCAGTCTCAGTCAGTCAGTCAGTCAGTCTCGGTCAGTCAGTCAGTCAGTCAGTCAGTCATTCAGTCAGTCAGTCAGTCAGGCAGTCAGTCAGTCGGTCAGCCTTATTCAGTCGGTCTGTCAGTCAGTCAGTCAGTCAGTCAGCCTTATTCAGTCAGTCTGTCAGTCATCCTTATTCAGTCAGTCTGTCAGTCAGTCAGTCGGTCAGTCCTGTCCAGTCAGTCAGTCAGTCAAGCAGTCAGTCAGGTAGTCAAGCAGTCAGTCAGTCAGTGTCAGTCAGTCATTTAGTCATTCAGTCAGTCAGTGAAATAGCCAGTCAGAGAGTCAAGCAGTCAGTCAGTCAGTCTCAGTCAGTCAGTAAGTCAGTCAGTCAGTCAGTCAGTCAGTCAGTCCAGTCTCAGTCAGTCAGGCAGTTAGTCAGTCAGTCTCGGTCAGTCAGTGAGTCAGTCAGTCAGTATCAGTCAGTCAGTGAGTCAGTCTGTCAGTCAGGCAGTATCAGTCAGGCAGTAAGACTCCGCTCGACAGAACTCCGATAGCCTAATGGCTAGACCGCTGGTCTTCCAAGCAAGTGGCCTGGGTTCGAGTCCCAGCCGGAGCGAATATCTTCAATGTATATATTTCTTTTCTAATTTGAAAATTCTTTATTTTTTCCATTTCTTTCCTTTGCAATTATTGATTATTTATGTAGGGAAGAAAATTCTGAGTCAGTTTAATTTTTCGACACGAAGATTTCAAAGTGTTTAAATAAACAATTACCAAGGTGCATTTTTTGTTTTTATTATATTTAAAACTCCCACCGACAGAGCTCCCATAGACTAATGGCTAGAGTGTTAGGCTTCCAAGCGAGTGGCCCTGGGTTCGAGTCCCAGCCTGAACGAAAATCTTCGATGTATACTTTTAGTTTCTAATTTGAAATTTCTTCTTCTTTTTTTTTTAATTTTTCTCTTTTGCGAATATTGATTATTTATGTAGGGAGAAAAATTCTGAGTCAGTTTAATTATTCGACCTGTAAATTTCAAAGTGTTTGAATCAATAATTACCAAGGTGCATTTTTTGTTTTTATTATATTTAAGACTTCCATCGACAGAGCTCCGATAGCCTAATGGCTAGACCGTTGGGTTCCTAGCGCGTGGTACTGGGTTCGAGTCCCGGCCGGAAAGGAAATCTTAAATGCAAATATTTTTTTCTAATTTTATAATTCTTTTTTTTTATTTTTCCCTTTTGCGAAGTCAGTCAGTCAGTCTGACAGTCAATCAGTCAAGCACTCAGTCATTCAGTCTCAGTCAGTCAGTCCAGTCAGTCAGTCACTCAGTCAGTCAATTAGTCCTTCAGACAGTCAGTCAAGCAGTCAGTCATTTAGTCTCAGTCTCAGTCATTCAGTCAGTCAGTCAGTCAGGCAGTCAGTCAGTCAGTCAGTCGGTCAGTCCTGTGCAGTCAGTTAGTCACTAAAGCAGTCAGTCAGTCTCAGTCAGTCAGTCTCGGTCAGTCAGTCAGTCAGTCATTCAGTCAGTCAGTCAGTCAGGCAGTCAGTCAGTCGGTCAGCCTTATTCAGTCAGTCTGTCAGTCAGTCAGTCAGTCAGTCAGCCTTATTCAGTCAGTCTGTCAGTCATCCTTATTCAGTCAGTCTGTCAGTCAGTCAGTCGGTCAGTCCTGTCCAGTCAGTTAGTCAGTCAAGCAGTCAGTCAGGTAGTCAAGCAGTCAGTCAGTCAGTGTCAGTCAGTCATTTAGTCATTCAGTCAGTCAGTGAAATAGCCAGTCAGAGAGTCAAGCAGTCAGTCAGTCAGTCTCAGTCAGTCAGTAAGTCAGTCAGTCAGTCAGTCAGTCAGTCAGTCCAGTCTCAGTCAGTCAGGCAGTTAGTCAGTCAGTCTCGGTCAGTCAGTGAGTCAGTCAGTCAGTATCAGTCAGTCAGTGAGTCAGTCTGTCAGTCAGGCAGTATCAGTCAGGCAGTAAGACTCCGCTCGACAGAACTCCGATAGCCTAATGGCTAGACCGCTGGTCTTCCAAGCAAGTGGCCTGGGTTCGAGTCCCAGCCGGAGCGAATATCTTCAATGTATATATTTCTTTTCTAATTTGAAAATTCTTTTTTTTTTCCATTTCTTTCCTTTGCAATTATTGATTATTTATGTAGGGAAGAAAATTCTGAGTCAGTTTAATTTTTCGACACGAAGATTTCAAAGTGTTTAAATAAACAATTACCAAGGTGCATTTTTTGTTTTTATTATATTTAAAACTCCCACCGACAGAGCTCCCATAGACTAATGGCTAGAGTGTTAGGCTTCCAAGCGAGTGGCCCTGGGTTCGAGTCCCAGCCTGAACGAAAATCTTCGATGTATACTTTTAGTTTCTAATTTGAAATTTCTTCTTCTTTTTTTTTAATTTTTCTCTTTTGCGAATATTGATTATTTATGTAGGGAGAAAAATTCTGAGTCAGTTTAATTATTCGACCTGTAAATTTCAAAGTGTTTGAATCAATAATTACCAAGGTGCATTTTTTGTTTTTATTATATTTAAGACTTCCATCGACAGAGCTCCGATAGCCTAATGGCTAGACCGTTGGGTTCCTAGCGCGTGGTACTGGGTTCGAGTCCCGGCCGGAAAGGAAATCTTAAATGCAAATATTTTTTTCTAATTTTATAATTCTTTTTTTTTATTTTTCCCTTTTGCGAAGTCAGTCAGTCAGTCTGACAGTCAATCAGTCAGTCAGTTAGTCCTTCAGCCAGTCAGTCAAGCAGTCAGTCATTTAGTCTCAGTCAGTCTGTCATTCAGTCAGTCAGTCAGTCAGGCAGTCAGTCAGTCAGTCAGTCGGTCAGTCCTGTGCAGTCAGTTAGTCACTAAAGCAGTCAGTCAGTCACAGTCAGTCAGTCAGTCAGTCAGTCGGTCAGCCTTATTCAGTCAGTCTGTCAGTCAGTCAGTCAGTCAGCCTTATTCAGTCAGTCTGTCAGTCATCCTTATTCAGTCAGTCTGTCAGTCAGTCAGTCGGTCAGTCCTGTCCAGTCAGTTAGTCAGTCAAGCAGTCAGTCAGGTAGTCAAGCAGTCAGTCAGTCAGTGTCAGTCAGTCATTTAGTCATTCAGTCAGTCAGTGAAATAGCCAGTCAGAGAGTCAAGCAGTCAGTCAGTCAGTCTCAGTTAGTCAGTCAGTCAGTCAGTCAGTCAGTCAGTCCAGTCTCAGTCAGTCAGGCAGTTAGTCAGTCAGTCTCGGTCAGTCAGTGAGTCAGTCAGTCAGTATCAGTCAGTCAGTGAGTCAGTCTGTCAGTCAGGCAGTATCAGTCAGGCAGTAAGACTCCGCTCGACAGAACTCCGATAGCCTAATGGCTAGACCACTGGTCTTCCAAGCAAGTGGCCTGGGTTCGAGTCCCAGCCGGAGCGAATATCTTCAATGTATATATTTCCTTTCTAATTTGAAAATTCTTTTTTTTTTCAATTTCTTTCCTTTGCAATTATTGATTATTTATGTAGGGAAGAAAATTCTGAGTCAGTTTAATTTTTCGACCTGTAAATTTCAAAGTGTTTGAATCAATAATTACCAACTTGCATTTTTTGTTTTTATTATATTTAAGACTTCCATCGACAGAGCTCCGATAGCCTAATGGCTAGACCGTTGGGTTCCTAGCGCGTGGTACTGGGTTCGAGTCCCGGCCGGAAAGGAAATCTTAAATGCAAATATTTTTTTCTAATTTTATAATTCTTTTTTTTTTATTTTTCCCTTTTGCGAAGTCAGTCAGTCTGTCTGACAGTCAATCAGTCAAGCACTCAGTCATTCAGTCTCAGTCAGTCAGTCCAGTCAGTCAGTCACTCAGTCAGTCAGTTAGTCCTTCAGCCAGTCAGTCAAGCAGTCAGTCATTTAGTCTCAGTCATTCAGTCAGTCAGTCAGTCAGGCAGTCAGTCAGTCAGTCAGTCGGTCAGTCCTGTGCAGTCAGTTAGTCACTAAAGCAGTCAGTCAGTCTCAGTCAGTCAGTCAGTCAGTCTCGGTCAGTCAGTAGTCAGTCATTCACTCAGTCAGTCAGGCAGTCAGTCAGTCGGTCAGCCTTATTCAGTCAGTCTGTCAGTCAGTCAGTCAGTCAGCCTTATTCAGTCAGTCTGTCAGTCATCCTTATTCAGTCAGTCTGTCAGTCAGTCAGTCGGTCAGTCCTGTCCAGTCAGTTAGTCAGTCAAGCACTCAGTCAGGTAGTCAAGCAGTCAGTCAGTCAGTGTCAGTCAGTCATTTAGTCATTCAGTCAGTCAGTGAAATAGCCAGTCAGAGAGTCAAGCAGTCAGTCAGTCAGTCTCAGTCAGTCAGTTAGTCAGTCAGTCAGTCAGTCAGTCAGTCAGTCCAGTCTCAGTCAGTCAGGCAGTTAGTCAGTCAGTCTCGGTCAGTCAGTGAGTCAGTCAGTCAGTATCAGTCAGTCAGTGAGTCAGTCTGTCAGTCAGGCAGTATCAGTCAGGCAGTAAGACTCCGCTCGACAGAACTCCGATAGCCTAATGGCTAGACCGCTGGTCTTCCAAGCGAGTGGCCTGGGTTCGAGTCCCAGCCGGAGCGAATATCTTCAATGTATATATTTCTTTTCTAATTTGAAAATTCTTTTTTTTTTCAATTTCTTTCCTTTGCAATTATTGATTATTTATGTAGGGAAGAAAATTCTGAGTCAGTTTAATTTTTCGACACGAAGATTTCAAAGTGTTTAAATAAACAATTACCAAGGTGCATTTTTTGTTTTTATTATATTTAAAACTCCCCCCGACAGAGCTCCCATAGACTAATGGCTAGAGTGTTAGGCTTCCAAGCGAGTGGCCCTGGGTTCGAGTCCCAGCCTGAACGAAAATCTTCAATGTATACTTTTAGTTTCTAATTTGAAATTTCTTCTTCTTTTTTTTTTTAATTTTTCTCTTTTGCGAATATTGATTATTTATGTAGGGAGAAAAATTCTGAGTCAGTTCAATTATTCGACCTGTAAATTTCAAAGTGTTTGAATCAATAATTACCAAGGTGCATTTTTTGTTTTTATTATATTTAAGACTTCCATCGACAGAGCTCCGATAGCCTAATGGCTAGACCGTTGGGTTCCTAGCGCGTGGTACTGGGTTCGAGTCCCGGCCGGAAAGGAAATCTTAAATGCAAATATTTTTTTCTAATTTTATAATTCTTTTTTTTTTATTTTTCCCTTTTGCGAAGTCAGTCAGTCAGTCTGACAGTCAATCAGTCAAGCACTCAGTCATTCAGTCTCAGTCAGTCAGTCCAGTCAGTCAGTCACTCAGTCAGTCAGTTAGTCCTTCAGCCAGTCAGTCAAGCAGTCAGTCATTTAGTCTCAGTCAGTCAGTCATTCAGTCAGTCAGTCAGTCAGGCAGTCAGTCAGTCAGTCAGTCGGTCAGTCCTGTGCAGTCAGTTAGTCACTAAAGCAGTCAGTCAGTCTCAGTCAGTCAGTCAGTCAGTCAGTCAGTCCAGTCCAGTCTCAGTCAGTCAGTCAGTCAGTCTCGGTCAGTCAGTCAGTCAGTCATTCAGTCAGTCAGTCAGTCAGGCAGTCAGTCAGCCTTATTCAGTCAGTCTGTCAGTCATCCTTATTCAGTCAGTCTGTCAGTCAGTCAGTCGGTCAGTCCTGTCCAGTCAGTTAGTCAGTCAAGCAGTCAGTCAGGTAGTCAAGCAGTCAGTCAGTCAGTGTCAGTCAGTCATTTAGTCACTCAGTCAGTCAGTGAAATAGCCAGTCAGAGAGTCAAGCAGTCAGTCTGTCAGTCTCAGTCAGTCAGTTAGTCAGTCAGTCTGTCAGTCAGTCAGTCAGTCCAGTCTCAGTCAGTCAGGCAGTTAGTCAGTCAGTCTCGGTCAGTCAGTGAGTCAGTCAGTCAGTATCAGTCAGTCAGTGAGTCAGTCTGTCAGTCAGGCAGTATCAGTCAGGCAGTATCAGTCAGGCAGTAAGACTCCGCTCGACAGAACTCCGATAGCCTAATGGCTAGACCGCTGGTCTTCCAAGCAAGTGGCCTGGGTTCGAGTCCCAGCCGGAGCGAATATCTTCAATGTATATATTTCTTTTCTAATTTGAAAATTCTTTTTTTTTTCAATTTCTTTCCTTTGCAATTATTGATTATTTATGTAGGGAAGAAAATTCTGAGTCAGTTTAATTTTTCGACACGAAGATTTCAAAGTGTTTAAATAAACAATTACCAAGGTGCATTTTTTGTTTTTATTATATTTAAAACTCCCACCGACAGAGCTCCCATAGACTAATGGCTAGAGTGATAGGCTTCCAAGCGAGTGGCCCTGGGTTCGAGTCCCAGCCTGAACGAAAATCTTCAATGTATACTTTTAGTTTCTAATTTGAAATTTGTTCTTCTTTTTTTTTTAATTTTTCTCTTTTGCGAATATTGATTATTTATGTAGGGAGAAAAATTCTGAGTCAGTTTAATTATTCGACCTGTAAATTTCAAAGTGTTTGAATCAATAATTACCAAGGTGCATTTTTTGTTTTTATTATATTTAAGACTTCCATCGACAGAGCTCCGATAGCCTAATGGCTAGACCGTTGCGCTCCTAGCGCGTGGTACTGGG
Organism: Uloborus diversus; assembly: GCF_026930045.1. Lineage (NCBI taxonomy): Eukaryota > Metazoa > Arthropoda > Arachnida > Araneae > Uloboridae > Uloborus > Uloborus diversus. The sequence goes on from NW_026558587.1 coordinate 104,200, forward strand.
TTCGAGTCCCGGCCGGAAAGGAAATCTTAAATACAAATATTTTTTTCTAATTTTATAATTCTTTTTTTTTATTTTTCCCTTTTGCGAAGTCAGTCAGTCAGTCTGACAGTCAATCAGTCAAGCACTCAGTCATTCAGTCTCACTCAGTCAGTCCAGTCAGTCAGTCACTCAGTCAGTCAATTAGTCCTTCAGCCAGTCAGTCAAGCAGTCAGTCATTTAGTCTCAGTCTCAGTCATTCAGTCAGTCAGTCAGTCAGGCAGTCAGTCAGTCAGTCAGTCGGTCAGTCCTGTGCAGTCAGTTAGTCACTAAAGCAGTCAGTCAGTCTCAGTCAGTCAGTCAGTCAGTCTCGGTCAGTCAGTCAGTCAGTCATTCAGTCAGTCAGTCAGTCAGGCAGTCAGTCAGTCGGTCAGCCTTATTCAGTCAGTCTGTCAGTCAGTCAGTCAGTCAGTCAGCCTTATTCAGTCAGTCTGTCAGTCATCCTTATTCAGTCAGTCTGTCAGTCAGTCAGTCGGTCAGTCCTGTCCAGTCAGTTAGTCAGTCAAGCAGTCAGTCAGGTAGTCAAGCAGTCAGTCAGTCAGTGTCAGTCAGTCATTTAGTCATTCAGTCAGTCAGTGAAATAGCCAGTCAGAGAGTCAAGCAGTCAGTCAGTCAGTCTCAGTCAGTCAGTAAGTCAGTCAGTCAGTCAGTCAGTCAGTCAGTCCAGTCTCAGTCAGTCAGGCAGTTAGTCAGTCAGTCTCGGTCAGTCAGTCTCGGTCAGTCAGTCTCGGTCAGTCAGTGAGTCAGTCAGTCAGTATCAGTCAGTCAGTGAGTCAGTCTGTCAGTCAGGCAGTATCAGTCAGGCAGTAAGACTCCGCTCGACAGAACTCCGATAGCCTAATGGCTAGACCGCTGGTCTTCCAAGCAAGTGGCCTGGGTTCGAGTCCCAGCCGGAGCGAATATCTTCAATGTATATATTTCTTTTCTAATTTGAAAATTCTTTTTTTTTCCATTTCTTTAATTTGCAATTATTGATTATTTATGTAGGGAAGAAAATTCTGAGTCAGTTTAATTTTTCGACACGAAGATTTCAAAGTGTTTAAATAAACAATTACCAAGGTGCATTTTTTGTTTTTATTATATTTAAAACTCCCACCGAAAGAGCTCATATAGACTAATGGCTAGAGTGTTAGGCTTCCAAGCGAGTGGCCCTGGGTTCGAGTCCCAGCCTGAACGAAAATCTTCGATGTATACTTTTAGTTTCTAATTTGAAATTTCTTCTTCTTTTTTTTTTAATTTTTCTCTTTTGCGAATATTGATTATTTATGTAGGGAGAAAAATTCTGAGTCAGTTTAATTATTCGACCTGTAAATTTCAAAGTGTTTGAATCAATAATTACCAAGGTGCATTTTTTGTTTTTATTATATTTAAGACTTCCATCGACAGAGCTCCGATAGCCTAATGGCTAGACCGTTGGGTTCCTAGCGCGTGGTACTGGGTTCGAGTCCCGGCCGGAAAGGAAATCTTAAATGCAAATATTTTTTTCTAATTTTATAATTCTTTTTTTTTTATTTTTCCCTTTTGCGAAGTCAGTCAGTCAGTCTGACAGTCAATCAGTCAAGCACTCAGTCATTCAGTCTCAGTCAGTCAGTCCAGTCAGTCAGTCACTCAGTCAGTCAGTTAGTCCTTCAGCCAGTCAGTCAAGAAGTCAGTCATTTAGTCTCAGTCAGTCAGTCATTCAGTCAGTCAGTCAGTCAGGCAGTCAGTCAGTCAGTCAGTCGGTCAGTCCTGTGCAGTCAGTTAGTCACTAAAGCAGTCAGTCAGTCTCAGTCAGTCAGTCAGTCAGTCAGTCCAGTCCAGTCTCAGTCAGTCAGTCAGTCAGTCTCGGTCAGTCAGTCAGTCAGTCATTCAGTCAGTCAGTCAGTCAGGCAGTCAGTCAGTCGGTCAGCCTTATTCAGTCAGTCTGTCAGTCAGTCAGTCAGCCTTATTCAGTCAGTCTGTCAGTCATCCTTATTCAGTCAGTCGGTCAGTCCTGTCCAGTCAGTTAGTCAGTCAAGCAGTCAGTCAGGTAGTCAAGCAGTCAGTCAGTCAGTGTCAGTCAGTCATTTAGTCACTCAGTCAGTCAGTGAAATAGCCAGTCAGAGAGTCAAGCAGTCAGTCAGTCAGTCTCAGTCAGTCAGTTAGTCAGTCAGTCAGTCAGTCAGTCAGTCCAGTCTCAGTCAGTCAGGCAGTTAGTCAGTCAGTCTCGGTCAGTCAGTGAGTCAGTCAGTCAGTATCAGTCAGTCAGTGAGTCAGTCTGTCAGTCAGGCAATATCAGTCAGGCAGTATCAGTCAGGAAGTAAGACTCCGCTCGACAGAACTCCGATAGCCTAATGGCTAGACCGCTGGTCTTCCAAGCAAGTGGCCTGGGTTCGAGTCCCAGCCGGAGCGAATATCTTCAATGTATATATTTCTTTTCTAATTTGAAAATTCTTTTTTTTTTCAATTTCTTTCCTTAGCAATTATTGATTATTTATGTAAGGAAGAAAATTCTGAGTCAGTTTAATTTTTCGACACAAAGATTTCAAAGTGTTTAAATAAACAATTACCAAGGTGCATTTTTTGTTTTTATTATATTTAAAACTCCCACCGACAGAGCTCCCATAGACTAATGGCTAGAGTGTTAGGCTTCCAAGCGAGTGGCCCTGGGTTCGAGTCCCAGCCTGAACGAAAATCTTCAATGTATACTTTTAGTTTCTAATTTGAAATTTCTTCTTCTTTTTTTTTTAATTTTTCTCTTTTGCGAATATTGATTATTTATGTAGGGAGAAAAATTCTGAGTCAGTTTAATTATTCGACCTGTAAATTTCAAAGTGTTTGAATCAATAATTACCAAGGTGCATTTTTTGTTTTTATTATATTTAAGACTTCCATCGACAGAGCTCCGATAGCCTAATGGCTAGACCGTTGGGCTCCTAGCGCGTGGTACTGGGTTCGAGTCCCGGCCGGAAAGGAAATCTTAAATACAAATATTTTTTTCTAATTTTATAATTCTTTTTTTTTTATTTTTCCCTTTTGCGAAGTCAGTCAGTCAGTCTGACAGTCAATCAGTCAAGCACTCAGTCATTCAGTCTCAGTCAGTCACTCAGTCAGTCAATTAGTCCTTCAGCCAGTCAGTCAAGCAGTCAGTCATTTAGTCTCAGTCTCAGTCATTCAGTCAGTCAGTCAGTCAGGCAGTCAGTCAGTCAGTCAGTCGGTCAGTCCTGTGCAGTCAGTTAGTCACTAAAGCAGTCAGTCAGTCTCAGTCAGTCAGTCAGTCAGTCTCGGTCAGTCAGTCAGTCAGTCATTCAGTCAGTCAGTCAGTCAGGCAGTCAGTCAGTCGGTCAGCCTTATTCAGTCAGTCTGTCAGTCAGTCAGTCAGTCAGTCAGCCTTATTCAGTCAGTCTGTCAGTCATCCTTATTCAGTCAGTCTGTCAGTCAGTCAGTCGGTCAGTCCTGTCCAGTCAGTTAGTCAGTCAAGCAGTCAGTCAGGTAGTCAAGCAGTCAGTCAGTCAGTGTCAGTCAGTCATTTAGTCATTCAGTCAGTCAGTGAAATAGCCAGTCAGAGAGTCAAGCAGTCAGTCAGTCAGTCTCAGTCAGTCAGTAAGTCAGTCAGTCAGTCAGTCAGTCAGTCAGTCCAGTCTCAGTCAGTCAGGCAGTTAGTGAGTCAGTCTCGGTCAGTCAGTGAGTCAGTCAGTCAGTATCAGTCAGTCAGTGAGTCAGTCTGTCAGTCAGGCAGTATCAGTCAGGCAGTAAGACTCCGCTCGACAGAACTCCGATAGCCTAATGGCTAGACCGCTGGTCTTCCAAGCAAGTGGCCTGGGTTCGAGTCCCAGCCGGAGCGAATATCTTCAATGTATATATTTCTTTTCTAATTTGAAAATTCTTTTTTTTTTCCATTTCTTTCCTTTGCAATTATTGATTATTTATGTAGGGAAGAAAATTCTGAGTCAGTTTAATTTTTCGACACGAAGATTTCAAAGTGTTTAAATAAACAATTACCAAGGTGCATTTTTTGTTTTTATTATATTTAAAACTCCCACCGACAGAGCTCCCATAGACTAATGGCTAGAGTGTTAGGCTTCCAAGCGAGTGGCCCTGGGTTCGAGTCCCAGCCTGAACGAAAATCTTCGATGTATACTTTTAGTTTCTAATTTGAAATTTCTTCTTCTTTTTTTTTTAATTTTTCTCTTTTGCGAATATTGATTATTTATGTAGGGAGAAAAATTCTGAGTCAGTTTAATTATTCGACCTGTAAATTTCAAAGTGTTTGAATCAATAATTACCAAGGTGCATTTTTTGTTTTTATTATATTTAAGACTTCCATCGACAGAGCTCCGATAGCCTAATGGCTAGACCGTTGGGTTCCTAGCGCGTGGTACTGGGTTCGAGTCCCGGCCGGAAAGGAAATCTTAAATGCAAATATTTTTTTCTAATTTTATAATTCTTTTTTTTTATTTTTCCCTTTTGCGAAGTCAGTCAGTCAGTCTGACAGTCAATCAGTCAAGCACTCAGTCATTCAGTCTCAGTCAGTCAGTCCAGTCAGTCAGTCACTCAGTCAGTCAATTAGTCCTTCAGCCAGTCAGTCAAGCAGTCAGTCATTTAGTCTCAGTCTCAGTCATTCAGTCAGTCAGTCAGTCAGGCAGTCAGTCAGTCAGTCAGTCGGTCAGTCCTGTGCAGTCAGTTAGTCACTAAAGCAGTCAGTCAGTCTCAGTCAGTCAGTCTCGGTCAGTCAGTCAGTCAGTCATTCAGTCAGTCAGTCAGTCAGGCAGTCAGTCAGTCGGTCAGCCTTATTCAGTCAGTCTGTCAGTCAGTCAGTCAGTCAGTCAGCCTTATTCAGTCAGTCTGTCAGTCATCCTTATTCAGTCAGTCTGTCAGTCAGTCAGTCGGTCAGTCCTGTCCAGTCAGTTAGTCAGTCAAGCAGTCAGTCAGGTAGTCAAGCAGTCAGTCAGGTAGTCAAGCAGTCAGTCAGTCAGTGTCAGTCAGTCATTTAGTCATTCAGTCAGTCAGTGAAATAGCCAGTCAGAGAGTCAAGCAGTCAGTCAGTCAGTCTCAGTCAGTCAGTAAGTCAGTCAGTCAGTCAGTCAGTCAGTCAGTCCAGTCTCAGTCAGTCAGGCAGTTAGTCAGTCAGTCTCGGTCAGTCAGTGAGTCAGTCAGTCAGTATCAGTCAGTCAGTGAGTCAGTCTGTCAGTCAGGCAGTATCAGTCAGGCAGTAAGACTCCGCTCGACAGAACTCCGATAGCCTAATGGCTAGACCGCTGGTCTTCCAAGCAAGTGGCCTGGGTTCGAGTCCCAGCCGGAGCGAATATCTTCAATGTATATATTTCTTTTCTAATTTGAAAATTCTTTTTTTTTCCATTTCTTTCCTTTGCAATTATTGATTATTTATGTAGGGAAGAAAATTCTGAGTCAGTTTAATTTTTCGACACGAAGATTTCAAAGTGTTTAAATAAACAATTACCAAGGTGCATTTTTTGTTTTTATTATATTTAAAACTCCCACCGACAGAGCTCCCATAGACTAATGGCTAGAGTGTTAGGCTTCCAAGCGAGTGGCCCTGGGTTCGAGTCCCAGCCTGAACGAAAATCTTCGATGTATACTTTTAGTTTCTAATTTGAAATTTCTTCTTCTTTTTTTTTTAATTTTTCTCTTTTGCGAATATTGATTATTTATGTAGGGAGAAAAATTCTGAGTCAGTTTAATTATTCGACCTGTAAATTTCAAAGTGTTTGAATCAATAATTACCAAGGTGCATTTTTTGTTTTTATTATATTTAAGACTTCCATCGACAGAGCTCCGATAGCCTAATGGCTAGACCGTTGGGTTCCTAGCGCGTGGTACTGGGTTCGAGTCCCGGCCGGAAAGGAAATCTTAAATGCAAATATTTTTTTCTAATTTTATAATTCTTTTTTTTTTTATTTTTCCCTTTTGCGAAGTCAGTCAGTCAGTCTGACAGTCAATCAGTCAAGCACTCAGTCATTCAGTCTCAGTCAGTCAGTCCAGTCAGTCAGTCACTCAGTCAGTCAGTTAGTCCTTCAGCCAGTCAGTCAAGCAGTCAGTCATTTAGTCTCAGTCAGTCTGTCATTCAGTCAGTCAGTCAGTCAGGCAGTCAGTCAGTCAGTCAGTCGGTCAGTCCTGTGCAGTCAGTTAGTCACTAAAGCAGTCAGTCAGTCTCAGTCAGTCAGTCAGTCAGTCAGTCGGTCAGCCTTATTCAGTCAGTCTGTCAGTCAGTCAGTCAGTCAGCCTTATTCAGTCAGTCTGTCAGTCATCCTTATTCAGTCAGTCTGTCAGTCAGTCAGTCGGTCAGTCCTGTCCAGTCAGTTAGTCAGTCAAGCAGTCAGTCAGGTAGTCAAGCAGTCAGTCAGTCAGTGTCAGTCAGTCATTTAGTCATTCAGTCAGTCAGTGAAATAGCCAGTCAGAGAGTCAAGCAGTCAGTCAGTCAGTCTCAGTCAGTCAGTTAGTCAGTCAGTCAGTCAGTCAGTCAGTCAGTCCAGTCTCAGTCAGTCAGGCAGTTAGTCAGTCAGTCTCGGTCAGTCAGTGAGTCAGTCAGTCAGTATCAGTCAGTCAGTGAGTCAGTCTGTCAGTCAGGCAGTATCAGTCAGGCAGTAAGACTCCGCTCGACAGAACTCCGATAGCCTAATGGCTAGACCACTGGTCTTCCAAGCAAGTGGCCTGGGTTCGAGTCCCAGCCGGAGCGAATATCTTCAATGTATATATTTCCTTTCTAATTTGAAAATTCTTTTTTTTTTCAATTTCTTTCCTTTGCAATTATTGATTATTTATGTAGGGAAGAAAATTCTGAGTCAGTTTAATTTTTCGACACAAAGATTTCAAAGTGTTTAAATAAACAATTACCAAGGTGCATTTTTTGTTTTTATTATATTTAAAACTCCCACCGACAGAGCTCCCATAGACTAATGGCTAGAGTGTTAGGCTTCCAAGCGAGTGGCCCTGGGTTCGAGTCCCAGCCTGAACGGAAATCTTCATTGTATACTTTTAGTTTCTAATTTGAAATTTCTTCTTCTTTTTTTTTAATTTTTCTCTTTTGCGAATATTGATTATTTATGTAGGGAGAAAAATTCTGAGTGAGTTTAATTATTCGACCTGTAAATTTCAAAGTGTTTGAATCAATAATTACCAAGGTGCATTTTTTGTTTTTATTATATTTAAGACTTCCATCGACAGAGCTCCGATAGCCTAATGGCTAGACCGTTGGGTTCCTAGCGCGTGGTACTGGGTTCGAGTCCCGGCCGGAAAGGAAATCTTAAATGCAAATATTTTTTTCTAATTTTATAATTCTTTTTTTTTATTTTTCCCTTTTGCGAAGTCAGTCAGTCAGTCTGACAGTCAATCAGTCAAGCACTCAGTCATTCAGTCTCAGTCAGTCAGTCCAGTCAGTCAGTCACTCAGTCAGTCAGTTAGTCCTTCAGCCAGTCAGTCAAGCAGTCAGTCATTTAGTCTCAGTCATTCAGTCATTCAGTCAGTCAGTCAGTCAGGCAGTCAGTCAGTCAGTCAGTCGGTCAGTCCTGTGCAGTCAGTTAGTCACTAAAGCAGTCAGTCAGTCTCAGTCAGTCAGTCAGGCAGTCTCGGTCAGTCAGTAGTCAGTCATTCAGTCAGTCAGTCAGTCAGGCAGTCAGTCAGTCGGTCAGCCTTATTCAGTCAGTCTGTCAGTCAGTCAGTCAGTCAGCCTTATTCAGTCAGTCTGTCAGTCATCCTTATTCAGTCAGTCTGTCAGTCAGTCAGTCGGTCAGTCCTGTCCAGTCAGTTAGTCAGTCAAGCACTCAGTCAGGTAGTCAAGCAGTCAGTCAGTCAGTGTCAGTCAGTCATTTAGTCATTCAGTCAGTCAGTGAAATAGCCAGTCAGAGAGTCAAGCAGTCAGTCAGTCAGTCTCAGTCAGTCAGTTAGTCAGTCAGTCAGTCAGTCAGTCAGTCAGTCCAGTCTCAGTCAGTCAGGCAGTTAGTCAGTCAGTCTCGGTCAGTCAGTGAGTCAGTCAGTCAGTATCAGTCAGTCAGTGAGTCAGTCTGTCAGTCAGGCAGTATCAGTCAGGCAGTAAGACTCCGCTCGACAGAACTCCGATAGCCTAATGGCTAGACCGCTGGTCTTCCAAGCGAGTGGCCTGGGTTCGAGTCCCAGCCGGAGCGAATATCTTCAATGTATATATTTCTTTTCTAATTTGAAAATTCTTTTTTTTTTCAATTTCTTTCCTTTGCAATTATTGATTATTTATGTAGGGAAGAAAATTCTGAGTCAGTTTAATTTTTCGACACGAAGATTTCAAAGTGTTTAAATAAACAATTACCAAGGTGCATTTTTTGTTTTTATTATATTTAAAACTCCCCCCGACAGAGCTCCCATAGACTAATGGCTAGAGTGTTAGGCTTCCAAGCGAGTGGCCCTGGGTTCGAGTCCCAGCCTGAACGAAAATCTTCAATGTATACTTTTAGTTTCTAATTTGAAATTTCTTCTTCTTTTTTTTTTAATTTTTCTCTTTTGCGAATATTGATTATTTATGTAGGGAGAAAAATTCTGAGTCAGTTCAATTATTCGACCTGTAAATTTCAAAGTGTTTGAATCAATAATTACCAAGGTGCATTTTTTGTTTTTATTATATTTAAGACTTCTATCGACAGAGCTCCGATAGCCTAATGGCTAGACCGTTGGGTTCCTAGCGCGTGGTACTGGGTTCGAGTCCCGGCCGGAAAGGAAATCTTAAATGCAAATATTTTTTTCTAATTTTATAATTCTTTTTTTTTTATTTTTCCCTTTTGCGAAGTCAGTCAGTCAGTCTGACAGTCAATCAGTCAAGCACTCAGTCATTCAGTCTCAGTCAGTCAGTCCAGTCAGTCAGTCACTCAGTCAGTCAGTTAGTCCTTCAGCCAGTCAGTCAAGCAGTCAGTCATTTAGTCTCAGTCAGTCAGTCATTCAGTCAGTCAGTCAGTCAGGCAGTCAGTCAGTCAGTCAGTCGGTCAGTCCTGTGCAGTCAGTTAGTCACTAAAGCAGTCAGTCAGTCTCAGTCAGTCAGTCTCGGTCAGTCAGTCAGTCAGTCATTCAGTCAGTCAGTCAGTCAGGCAGTCAGTCAGTCGGTCAGCCTTATTCAGTCAGTCTGTCAGTCAGTCAGTCAGTCAGTCAGCCTTATTCAGTCAGTCTGTCAGTCATCCTTATTCAGTCAGTCTGTCAGTCAGTCAGTCGGTCAGTCCTGTCCAGTCAGTTAGTCAGTCAAGCAGTCAGTCAGGTAGTCAAGCAGTCAGTCAGTCAGTGTCAGTCAGTCATTTAGTCATTCAGTCAGTCAGTGAAATAGCCAGTCAGAGAGTCAAGCAGTCAGTCAGTCTGTCTCAGTCAGTCAGTAAGTCAGTCAGTCAGTCAGTCAGTCAGTCAGTCCAGTCTCAGTCAGTCAGGCAGTTAGTCAGTCAGTCTCGGTCAGTCAGTGAGTCAGTCAGTCAGTATCAGTCAGTCAGTGAGTCAGTCTGTCAGTCAGGCAGTATCAGTCAGGCAGTAAGACTCCGCTCGACAGAACTCCGAAAGCCTAATGGCTAGACCGCTGGTCTTCCAAGCAAGTGGCCTGGGTTCGAGTCCCAGCCGGAGCGAATATCTTCAATGTATATATTTCTTTTCTAATTTGAAAATCCTTTTTTTTTTCCATTTCTTTCCTTTGCAATTATTGATTATTTATGTAGGGAAGAAAATTCTGAGTCAGTTTAATTTTTCGACACGAAGATTTCAAAGTGTTTAAATAAACAATTACCAAGGTGCATTTTTTGTTTTTATTATATTTAAAACTCCCATCGACAGAGCTCCCATAGACTAATGGCTAGAGTGTTAGGCTTCCAAGCGAGTGGCCCTGGGTTCGAGTCCCAGCCTGAACGAAAATCTTCGATGTATACTTTTAGTTTCTAATTTGAAATTTCTTCTTCTTTTTTTTTTAATTTTTCTCTTTTGCGAATATTGATTATTTATGTAGGGAGAAAAATTCTGAGTCAGTTTAATTATTCGACCTGTAAATTTCAAAGTGTTTGAATCAATAATTACCAAGGTGCATTTTTTGTTTTTATTATATTTAAGACTTCCATCGACAGAGCTCCGATAGCCTAATGGCTAGACCGTTGGGTTCCTAGCGCGTGGTACTGGGTTCGAGTCCCGGCCGGAAAGGAAATCTTAAATGCAAATATTTTTTTCTAATTTTATAATTCTTTTTTTTTATTTTTCCCTTTTGCGAAGTCAGTCAGTCAGTCTGACAGTCAATCAGTCAAGCACTCAGTCATTCAGTCTCAGTCAGTCAGTCCAGTCAGTCAGTCACTCAGTCAGTCAGTTAGTCCTTCAGCCAGTCAGTCAAGCAGTCAGTCATTTAGTCTCAGTCAGTCTGTCATTCAGTCAGTCAGTCAGTCAGTCGGTCAGTCCTGTGCAGTCAGTTAGTCACTAAAGCAGTCAGTCAGTCTCAGTCAGTCAGTCAGTCAGTCAGTCGGTCAGCCTTATTCAGTCAGTCTGTCAGTCAGTCAGTCAGTCAGCCTTATTCAGTCAGTCTGTCAGTCATCCTTATTCAGTCAGTCTGTCAGTCAGTCAGTCGGTCAGTCCTGTCCAGTCAGTTAGTCAGTCAAGCAGTCAGTCAGGTAGTCAAGCAGTCAGTCAGTCAGTGTCAGTCTTATCGACCGCCGCACTCAGCCGTGCGGGGGGCCCGCTACGCGGACCCCCCGGGCGGTGGAACCTAAGGCCTACGGCTAAGAGGTGGGGTGCGTGCGGAGAAAAGTCAGTGTCAGTCAGTCATTTAGTCATTCAGTCAGTCAGTGAAATAGCCAGTCAGAGAGTCAAGCAGTCAGTCAGTCAGTCTCAGTCAGTCAGTTAGTCAGTCAGTCAGTCAGTCAGTCAGTCAGTCCAGTCTCAGTCAGTCAGGCAGTTAGTCAGTCAGTCTCGGTCAGTCAGTGAGTCAGTCAGTCAGTATCAGTCAGTCAGTGAGTCAGTCTGTCAGTCAGGCAGTATCAGACAGGCAGTAAGACTCCGCTCGACAGAACTCCGATAGCCTAATGGCTAGACCGCTGGTCTTCCAAGCGAGTGGCCTGGGTTCGAGTCCCAGCCGGAGCGAATATCTTCAATGTATATATTTCTTTTCTAATTTGAAAATTCTTTTTTTTTTCAATTTCTTTCCTTTGCAATTATTGATTATTTATGTAGGGAAGAAAATTCTGAGTCAGTTTAATTTTTCGACACGAAGATTTCAAAGTGTTTAAATAAACAATTACCAAGGTGCATTTTTTGTTTTTATTATATTTAAAACTCCCCCCGACAGAGCTCCCATAGACTAATGGCTAGAGTGTTAGGCTTCCAAGCGAGTGGCCCTGGGTTCGAGTCCCAGCCTGAACGAAAATCTTCAATGTATACTTTTAGTTTCTAATTTGAAATTTCTTCTTCTTTTTTTTTAATTTTTCTCTTTTGCGAATATTGATTATTTATGTAGGGAGAAAAATTCTGAATCAGTTCAATTATTCGACCTGTAAATTTCAAAGTGTTTGAATCAAAAATTACCAAGGTGCATTTTTTGTTTTTATTATATTTAAGACTTCCATCGACAGAGCTCCGATAGCCTAATGGCTAGACCGTTGGGTTCCTAGCGCGTGGTACTGGGTTCGAGTCCCGGCCGGAAAGGAAATCTTAAATGCAAATATTTTTTTCTAATTTTATAATTCTTTTTTTTTTATTTTTCCCTTTTGCGAAGTCAGTCAGTCAGTCTGACAGTCAATCAGTCAAGCACTCAGTCATTCAGTCTCAGTCAGTCAGTCCAGTCAGTCAGTCACTCAGTCAGTCAGTTAGTCCTTCAGCCAGTCAGTCAAGCAGTCAGTCATTTAGTCTCAGTCAGTCAGTCATTCAGTCAGTCAGTCAGTCAGGCAGTCAGTCAGTCAGTCAGTCGGTCAGTCCTGTGCAGTCAGTTAGTCACTAAAGCAGTCAGTCAGTCTCAGTCAGTCAGTCAGTCAGTCAGTCCAGTCCAGTCTCAGTCAGTCAGTCAGTCAGTCTCGGTCAGTCAGTCAGTCAGTCATTCAGTCAGTCAGTCAGTCAGGCAGTCAGTCAGTCGGTCAGCCTTATTCAGTCAGTCTGTCAGTCAGTCAGTCAGCCTTATTCAGTCAGTCTGTCAGTCATCCTTATTCAGTCAGTCTGTCAGTCAGTCAGTCGGTCAGTCCTGTCCAGTCAGTTAGTCAGTCAAGCAGTCAGTCAGGTAGTCAAGCAGTCAGTCAGTCAGTGTCAGTCAGTCATTTAGTCACTCAGTCAGTCAGTGAAATAGCCAGTCAGAGAGTCAAGCAGTCAGTCAGTCAGTCTCAGTCAGTCAGTTAGTCAGTCAGTCAGTCAGTCAGTCAGTCAGTCCAGTCTCAGTCAGTCAGGCAGTTAGTCAGTCAGTCTCGGTCAGTCAGTGAGTCAGTCAGTCAGTATCAGTCAGTCAGTGAGTCAGTCTGTCAGTCAGGCAGTATCAGTCAGGCAGTATCAGTCAGGCAGTAAGACTCCGCTCGACAGAGCTCCGATAGCCTAATGGCTAGACCGTTGGGTTCCAAGCGCGTGGTACTGGGTTCGAGTCCCGGCCGGAACGAAAATCTTCCATGTATATATTTCTATTCTAATTTGAAGATTCTTTTTTTTTTCAATTTCTTTCTTTTGCAAATATGGATTATTTATGTACGGAAGAAAATTCTGAGTCAGTTTAATCATTCGACCTTTAGATTTCAAAGATTTTAGATCAATAATTACTAAGGTGCATTTTTTGTTTTTATTATAATTAAGACACCGATCAACAGATATCCGATAGTATATTGGCGAGAGCGTTGGGCTTCCATGAGTGTCGCCCTGGGTTCAAATCCCAGCCGGAAAGGAAATCTTAAATGCAAATATATTTTTCTAATTTTACAATTCTTTTTTTTTTATTTTTCCCTTTTGCGAAGTCAGTCAGTCAGTCTGACAGTCTATCAGTCAAGCACTCAGTCATTCAGTCTCAGTCAGTCAGTCCAGTCACTCAGTCAGTCAGTTAGTCCTTCAGCCAGTCAGTCAAGCAGTAAGTCATTTAGTCTCAGTCAGTCAGTCATTCAGTCAGTCAGGCAGTCAGTCAGTCAGTCAGTCGGTCAGTCCTGTGCAGTCAGTTAGTCACTAAAGCAGTCAGTCAGTCTCAGTCAGTCAGTCAGTCAGTCAGTCCAGTCCAGTCTCAGTCAGTCAGTCAGTCAGTCTCGGTCAGTCAGTCAGTCAGTCATTCAGTCAGTCAGTCAGTCAGGCAGTCAGTCAGTCGGTCAGCCTTATTCAGTCAGTCTGTCAGTCAGTCAGTCAGTCAGCCTTATTCAGTCAGTCTGTCAGTCATCCTTATTCAGTCAGTCTGTCAGTCATCCTTATTCAGACAGTCTGTCAGTCAGTCAGTCGGTCAGTCCTGTCCAGTCAGTTAGTCAGTCAAGCAGTCAGTCAGGTAGTCAAGCAGTCAGTCAGTCAGTGTCAGTCAGTCATTTAGTCATTCAGTCAGTCAGTGAAATAGCCAGTCAGAGAGTCAAGCAGTCAGTCAGTCAGTCTCAGTCAGTCAGTTAGTCAGTCAGTCAGTCAGTCCAGTCTCAGTCAGTCAGGCAGTTAGTCAGTCAGTCTCGGTCAGTCAGTGAGTCAGTCCAGTCTCAGTCAGTCAGTCAGTGAGTCAGTCTGTCAGTCAGGCAGTATCAGTCAGGCAGTAAGACTCCGCGCGACAGAACTCCGATAGCCTAATGGCTAGACCGCTGGTCTTCCAAGCGAGTGGCCTGGGTTCGAGTTCCAGCCGGAGCGAATATCTTCAATGTATATATTTCTTTTCTAATTTGAAAATTCTTTTTTTTTTCAATTTCTTTCCTTTGAAATTATTATTGATTATTTATGTAGGGAGAAAAATTCTGAGTCAGTTTAATTATTCGACCTGTAAATTTCAAAGTGTTTGAATCAATAATTACCAAGGTGCATTTTTAGTTTTTATTATATTTAAGACTTCCATCGACAGAGCTCCGATAGCCTAATGGCTAGACCGTTGGGTTCCAAGCGCGTGGTACTGGGTTCGAGTCCCGGCCGGAACGAAAATCTTCCATGTATATATTTCTCTTCTAATTTGAAGATTTTTTTTTTCAATTTTTTTCTTTTGCAAATATGGATTATTTATGTACGGAAGAAAATTCTGAGTCAGTTTAATCATTCGACCTTTAGATTTCAAAGATTTTAGATCAATAATTACTAAGGTGCATTTTTTGTTTTTATTATAATTAAGACACCGATCAACAGAGATCCGATAGTATATTGGCGAGAGCGTTGGGCTTCCATGAGTGTCGCCCTGGGTTCAAATCCCAGCCGGAAAGGAAATCTTAAATGCAAATATTTTTTTCTAATTTTATAATTCTTTTTTTTTTTCCCTTTTGCGAAGTCATTCAGTCTCAGTCAGTCAGTCCAGTCAGTCAGTCACTCAGTCATTCAGTCTCAGTCAGTCAGTCCAGTCAGTCAGTCACTCAGTCAGTCAGTTAGTCCTTCAGCCAGTCAGTCAAGCAGTCAGTCATTTAGTCTCAGTCAGTCAGTCATTCAGTCAGTCAGGCAGTCAGTCAGTCAGTCAGTCGGTCAGTCCTGTGCAGTCAGTTAGTCACTAAAGCAGTCAGTCAGTCTCAGTCAGTCAGTCAATCAGTCAGTCCAGTCCAGTCTCAGTCAGTCAGTCATTCAGTCAGTCAGTCAGTCAGGCAGTCAGTCAGTCGGTCAGCCTTATTCAGTCAGTCTGTCAGTCAGTCAGTCAGTCAGCCTTATTCAGTCAGTCTGTCAGTCATCCTTATTCAGTCAGTCTGTCAGTCAGTCAGTCGGTCAGTCCTGTCCAGTCAGTTAGTCAGTCAAGCAGTCAGTCAGGTAGTCAAGCAGTCAGTCAGTCATTGTCAGTCAGTCATTTAGTCATTCAGTCAGTCAGTGAAATAGCCAGTCAGAGAGTCAAGCAGTCAGTCAGTCAGTCTCAGTCAGTCAGTTAGTCAGTCAGTCAGTCAGTCAGTCAGTCAGTCCAGTCTCAGTCAGTCAGGCAGTCAGTCAGTCCAGTCTCAGTCAGTCAGGCAGTTATTCAGTCAGTCTCGGTCAGTCAGTGAGTCAGTCCAGTCTCAGTCAGTCAGTCAGTGAGTCAGTCTGTCAGTCAGGCAGTATCAGTCAGGCAGTAAGACTCCGCTCGACAGAACTCCGATAGCCTAATGGCTAGACCGCTGGTCTTCCAAGCGAGTGGCCTGGGTTCGAGTCCCAGCCGGAGCGTATATCTTCAGTGTATATATTTCTTTTCTAATTTGAAAATTCTTTTTTTTTTCAATTTCTTTCCTTTGCAATTATTGATTATTTATGTAGGGAAGAAAATTCTGAGTCAGTTTAATTTTTCGACACGAAGATTTCAAAGTGTTTAAATAAACAATTACCAAGGTGCATTTTTTGTTTTTATTATATTTAAAACTCCCACCGACAGAGCTCCCAAAGACTAATATCTAGAGTGTTAGGCTTCCAAGCGAGTGGCCCTGGGTTCGAGTCCCAGCCTGAACGAAAATCTTCAATGTATACTTTTAGTTTCTAATTTGAAATTTCTTCTTCTTTTTTTTTTTAATTTTTCTCTTTTGCGAATATTGATTATTTATGTAGGGAGAAAAATTCTGAGTCAGTTTAATTATTAGACCTGTAAATTTCAAAGTGTTTGAATCAATAATTACCAAGGTGCATTTTTTGTTTTTATTATATTTAAGACTTCCATCGACAGAGCTCCGATAGCCTAATGGCTAGACCGTTGGGTTCCTAGCGCGTGGTACTGGGTTCGAGTCCCGGCCGGAAAGGAAATCTTAAATGCAAATATTTTTTTCTAATTTTATAATTCTTTTTTTTTTATTTTTCCCTTTTGCGAAGTCAGTCAGTCAGTCTGACAGTCAATCAGTCAAGCACTCAGTCATTCAGTCTCAGTCAGTCAGTCCAGTCAGTCAGTCACTCAGTCAGTCAGTTAGTCCTTCAGCCAGTCAGTCATTTAGTCTCAGTCAGTCAGTCATTCAGTCAGTCAGTCAGTCAGGCAGTCAGTCAGTCAGTCAGTCGGTCAGTCCTGTGCAGTCAGTTAGTCATTAAAGCAGTCAGTCAGTCTCAGTCAGTCAGTCAGTCAGTCAGTCCAGTCCAGTCCAGTCTCAGTCAGTCAGTCAGTCAGTCTCGGTCAGTCAGTCAGTCAGTCATTCAGTCAGTCAGTCAGTCAGGCAGTCAGTCAGTCGGTCAGCCTTATTCAGTCAGTCTGTCAGTCAGTCAGTCAGCCTTATTCAGTCAGTCTGTCAGTCAGCCTTATTCAGTCAGTCTGTCAGTCAGTCAGTCGGTCAGTCCTGTCCAGTCAGTTAGTCAGTCAAGCAGTCAGTCAGGTAGTCAAGCAGTCAGTCAGTCAGTGTCAGTCAGTCATTTAGTCATTCAGTCAGTCAGTGAAATAGCCAGTCAGAGAGTCAAGCAGTCAGTCAGTCAGTCTCAGTCAGTCAGTTAGTCAGTCAGTCAGTCAGTCAGTCAGTCAGTCCAGTCTCAGTCAGTCAGGCAGTCAGTCAGTCCAGTCTCAGTCAGTCAGGCAGTTAGTCAGTCAGTCTCGGTCAGTCAGTGAGTCAGTCAGTCAGTATCAGTCAGTCAGTGAGTCAGTCTGTCAGTCAGGCAGTATCAGTCAGGCAGTAAGACTCCGCTCGACAGAACTCCGATAGCCTAATGGCTAGACCGCTGGTCTTCCAAGCGAGTGGCCTGGGTTCGAGTCCCAGCCGGAGCGAATATCTTCAATGTATATATTTCTTTTCTAATTTGAAAATTCTTTTTTTTTCA
This sequence comes from Uloborus diversus, assembly GCF_026930045.1. Taxonomy (NCBI): domain Eukaryota; kingdom Metazoa; phylum Arthropoda; class Arachnida; order Araneae; family Uloboridae; genus Uloborus; species Uloborus diversus. Next base: position 120,985 of record NW_026558587.1, read on the forward strand.
ATTTCTTTCCTTTGCAATTATTGATTATTTATGTAGGGAAGAAAATTCTGAGTCAGTTTAATTTTTCGACACGAAGATTTCAAAGTGTTTAAATAAACAATTACCAAGGTGCATTTTTTGTTTTTATTATATTTAAAACTCCCACCGACAGAGCTCCCATAGACTAATGGCTAGAGTGTTAGGCTTCCGAAGCGAGTGGCCCTGGGTTCGAGTCCCAGCCTGAACGAAAATCTTCAATGTATACTTTTAGTTTCTAATTTGAAATTTCTTCTTCTTTTTTTTTTAATTTTTCTCTTTTGCGAATATTGATTATTTATGTAGGGAGAAAAATTCTGAGTCAGTTTAATTATTCGACCTGTAAATTTCAAAGTGTTTGAATCAATAATTATCAAGGTGCATTTTTTGTTTTTATTATATTTAAGACTTCCATCGACAGAGCTCCGATAGCCTAATGGCTAGACCGTTGGGTTCCTAGCGCGTGGTACTGGGTTCGAGTCCCGGCCGGAAAGGAAATCTTAAATGCAAATATTTTTTTCTAATTTTATAATTCTTTTTTTTTTATTTTTCCCTTTTGCGAAGTCAGTCAGTCAGTCTGACAGTCAATCAGTCAAGCACTCAGTCATTCAGTCTCAGTCAGTCAGTCCAGTCAGTCAGTCACTCAGTCAGTCAGTTAGTCCTTCAGCCAGTCAGTCAAGCAGTCAGTCAGTCACTCAGTCAGTCAGTTAGTCCTTCAGCCAGTCAGTCAAGCAGTCAGTCATTTAGTCTCAGTCAGTCAGTCATTCAGTCAGTCAGTCAGTCAGGCAGTCAGTCAGTCAGTCAGTCGGTCAGTCCTGTGCAGTCAGTTAGTCACTAAAGCAGTCAGTCAGTCTCAGTCAGTCGGTCAGTCAGTCAGTCCAGTCCAGTCTCAGTCAGTCAGTCAGTCAGTCTCGGTCAGTCAGTCAGTCAGTCATTCAGTCAGTCAGTCAGTCAGGCAGTCAGTCAGTCGGTCAGCCTTATTCAGTCAGTCTGTCAGTCAGTCAGTCAGTCAGCCTTATTCAGTCAGTCTGTCAGTCAGTCAATCAGTCAGCCTTATTCAGTCAGTCTGTCAGTCATCCTTATTCAGTCAGTCTGTCAGTCAGTCAGTCGGTCAGTCCTGTCCAGTCAGTTAGTCAGTCAAGCAGTCAGTCAGGTAGTCAAGCAGTCAGTCAGTCAGTGTCAGTCAGTCATTTAGTCATTCAGTCAGTCAGTGAAATAGCCAGTCAGAGAGTCAAGCAGTCAGTCAGTCAGTCTCAGTCAGTCAGTTAGTCAGTCAGTCAGTCAGTCAGTCAGTCAGTCCAGTCTCAGTCAGTCAGGCAGTTAGTCAGTCAGTCTCGGTCAGTCAGTGAGTCAGTCAGTCAGTATCAGTCAGTCAGTGAGTCAGTCTGTCAGTCAGGCAGTATCAGTCAGGCAGTAAGACTCCGCTCGACAGAACTCCGATAGCCTAATGGCTAGACCGCTGGTCTTCCAAGCGAGTGGCCTGGGTTCGAGTCCCAGCCGGAGCGAATATCTTCAATGTATACATTTCTTTTCTAATTTGAAAATTCTTTTTTTTTCAATTTCTTTCCTTTGCAATTATTGATTGTTTATGTAGGGAAGAAAATTCTGAGTCAGTTTAATTTTTCGACACGAAGATTTCAAAGTGTTTAAATAAACAATTACCAAGGTGCATTTTTTGTTTTTATTATATTTAAAACTCCCACCGACAGAGCTCCCATAGACTAATGGCTAGAGTGTTAGGCTTCCAAGCGAGTGGCCCTGGGTTCGAGTCCCAGCCTGAACGAAAATCTTCAATGTATACTTTTAGTTTCTAATTTGAAATTTCTTCTTCTTTTTTTTTTAATTTTTCTCTTTTGCGAATATTGATTATTTATGTAGGGAGAAAAATTCTGAGTCAGTTTAATTATTCGACCTGTAAATTTCAAAGAGTTTGAATCAATAATTACCAAGGTGCATTTTTAGTTTTTATTATATTTAAGACTTCCATCGACAGAGCTCCGATAGCCTAATGGCTAGACCGTTGGGTTCCAAGCGCGTGGTACTGGGTTCGAGTCCCGGCCGGAACGAAAATCTTCCATGTATATATTTCTCTTCTAATTTGAAGATTCTTTTTTTTTTCAATTTCTTTCTTTTGCAAATATGGATTATTTATGTACGGAAGAAAATTCTGAGTCAGTTTAATCATTCGACCTTTAGATTTCAAAGATTTTAGATCAATAATTACTAAGGTGCATTTTTTGTTTTTATTATAATTAAGACACCGATCAACAGAGATCCGATAGTATATTGGCGAGAGCGTTGGGCTTCCATGAGTGTCGCCCTGGGTTCAAATCCCAGCCGGAAAGGAAATCTTAAATGCAAATATTTTTTTCTAATTTTATAATTCTTTTTTTTTTATTTTTCCCTTTTGCGAAGTCAGTCAGTCAGTCAGTCTGACAGTCAATCAGTCAAGCACTCAGTCATTCAGTCTCAGTCAGTCAGTCCAGTCAGTCAGTCACTCAGTCAGTCAGTTAGTCCTTCAGCCAGTCAGTCAAGCAGTCAGTCATTTAGTCTCAGTCAGTCAGTCATTCAGTCAGTCAGTCAGTCAGTCAGTCAGGCAGTCAGTCAGTCAGTCAGTCGGTCAGTCCTGTGCAGTCAGTTAGTCATTAAAGCAGTCAGTCAGTCTCAGTCAGTCAGTCAGTCAGTCAGTCCAGTCCAGTCCAGTCTCAGTCAGTCAGTCAGTCAGTCTCGGTCAGTCAGTCAGTCAGTCATTCAGTCAGTCAGTCAGTCATTCAGTCAGTCAGTCGGTCAGCCTTATTCAGTCAGTCTGTCAGTCAGTCAGTCAGTCAGCCTTATTCAGTCAGTCTGTCAGTCATCCTTATTCAGTCAGTCTGTCAGTAAGTCAGTCGGTCAGTCCTGTCCAGTCAGTTAGTCAGTCAAGCAGTCAGTCAGGTAGTCAAGCAGTCAGTCAGTCATTTAGTCATTCAGTCAGTCAGTGAAATAGCCAGTCAGAGAGTCAAGCAGTCAGTCAGTCAGTCTCAGTCAGTCAGTTAGTCAGTCAGTCAGTCAGTCAGTCAGTCAGTCCAGTCTCAGTCAGTCAGGCAGTCAGTCAGTCCAGTCTCAGTCAGTCAGGCAGTTATTCAGTCAGTCTCGGTCAGTCAGTGAGTCAGTCCAGTCTCAGTCAGTCAGTCAGTGAGTCAGTCTGTCAGTCAGGCAGTATCAGTCAGGCAGTAAGACTCCGCTCGACAGAACTCCGATAGCCTAATGGCTAGACCGCTGGTCTTCCAAGCGAGTGGCCTGGGTTCGAGTCCCAGCCGGAGCGAATATCTTCAATGTATATATTTCTTTTCTAATTTGAAAATTCTTTTTTTTTTTCAATTTCTTTCCTTTGCAATTATTGATTGTTTATGTAGGGAAGAAAATTCTGAGTCAGTTTAATTTTTCGACACGAAGATTTCAAAGTGTTTAAATAAACAATTACCAAGGTGCATTTTTTGTTTTTATTATATTTAAAACTCCCACCGACAGAGCTCCCATAGACTAATGGCTAGAGTGTTAGGCTTCCAAGCGAGTGGCCCTGGGTTCGAGTCCCAGCCTGAACGAAAATCTTCAATGTATACTTTTAGTTTCTAATTTGAAATTTCTTCTTCTTTTTTTTTTAATTTTTCTCTTTTGCGAATATTGATTATTTATGTAGGGAGAAAAATTCTGAGTCAGTTTAATTATTCGACCTGTAAATTTCAAAGTGTTTGAATCAATAATTACCAACGTGCATTTTTTGTTTTTATTATATTTAAGACTTCCATCGACAGAGCTCCGATAGCCTAATGGCTAGACCGTTGGGTTCCTAGCGCGTGGTACTGGGTTCGAGTCCCGGCCGGAAAGGAAATCTTATATGCAAATATTTTATAATTCTTTTTTTTTTATTTTTCCCTTTTGCGAAGTCAGTCAGTCAGTCTGACAGTCAATCAGTCAAGCACTCAGTCATTCAGTCTCAGTCAGTCAGTCCAGTCAGTCAGTCACTCAGTCAGTCAGTTAGTCCTTCAGCCAGTCAGTCAAGCAGTCAGTCATTTAGTCTCAGTCAGTCAGTCATTCAGTCAGTCAGTCAGTCAGGCAGTCAGTCAGTCTGTCAGTCGGTCAGTCCTGTGCAGTCATTTAGTCACTAAAGCAGTCAGTCAGTCTCAGTCAGTCGGTCAGTCAGTCAGTCCAGTCCAGTCTCAGTCAGTCAGTCAGTCAGTCTCGGTCAGTCAGTCAGTCAGTCATTCAGTCAGTCAGTCAGTCAGGCAGTCAGTCAGTCGGTCAGCCTTATTCAGTCAGTCTGTCAGTCAGTCAGTCAGTCAGCCTTATTCAGTCAGTCTGTCAGTCATCCTTATTCAGTCAGTCTGTCAGTCAGTCAGTCGGTCAGTCCTGTCCAGTCAGTTAGTCAGTCAAGCAGTCAGTCAGGTAGTCAAGCAGTCAGTCAGTCAGTGTCAGTCAGTCATTTAGTCATTCAGTCAGTCAGTGAAATAGCCAGTCAGAGAGTCAAGCAGTCAGTCAGTCAGTCTCAGTCAGTCAGTTAGTCAGTCAGTCAGTCAGTCAGTCAGTCAGTCCAGTCTCAGTCAGTCATGCAGTTAGTCAGTCAGTCTCGGTCAGTCAGTGAGTCAGTCAGTCAGTATCAGTCAGTCAGTGAGTCAGTCTGTCAGTCAGGCAGTATCAGTCAGGCAGTAAGACTCCGCTCGACAGAACTCCGATAGCCTAATGGCTAGACCGCTGGTCTTCCAAGCGAGTGGCCTGGGTTCGAGTCCCAGCCGGAGCGAATATCTTCAATGTATATATTTCTTTTCTAATTTGAAAATTCTTTTTTTTTTCAATTTCTTTCCTTTGCAATTATTGATTGTTTATGTAGGGAAGAAAATTCTGAGTCAGTTTAATTTTTCGACACGAAGATTTCAAAGTGTTTAAATAAACAATTACCAAGGTGCATTTTTTGTTTTTATTATATTTAAAACTCCCACCGACAGAGCTCCCATAGACTAATGGCTAGAGTGTTAGGCTTCCAAGCGAGTGGCCCTGGGTTCGAGTCCCAGCCTGAACGAAAATCTTCAATGTATACTTTTAGTTTCTAATTTGAAATTTCTTCTTCTTTTTTTTTTAATTTTTCTCTTTTGCGAATATTGATTATTTATGTAGGGAGAAAAATTCTGAGTCAGTTTAATTATTCGACCTGTAAATTTCAAAGTGTTTGAATCAATAATTACCAAGGTGCATTTTTTGTTTTTATTATATTTAAGACTTCCATCGACAGAGCTCCGATAGCCTAATGGCTAGACCGTTGGGTTCCAAGCGCGTGGTACTGGGTTCGAGTCCCGGCCGGAACGAAAATCTTCCATGTATATATTTCTCTTCTAATTTGAAGATTCTTTTTTTTTTTTCAATTTCTTTCTTTTGCAAATATGGATTATTTATGTACGGAAGAAAATTCTGAGTCAGTTTAATCATTCGACCTTTAGATTTCAATGATTTTAGATCAATAATTACTAAGGTGCATTTTTTTGTTTTAATTATAATTAAGACACCGATCAACAGAGATCCGATAGTATATTGGCGAGAGCGTTGGGCTTCCATGAGTGTCGCCCTGGGTTCAAATCCCAGCCGGAATGGAAATCTTAAATGCAAATATTTTTTTCTAATTTTATAATTCTTTTTTTTTTTATTTTTCCCTTTTGCGAAGTCAGTCAGTCAGTCTGACAGTCAATCAGTCAAGCACTCAGTCATTCAGTCTCAGTCAGTCAGTCCAGTCAGTCAGTCACTCAGTCAGTCAGTTAGTCCTTCAGCCAGTCAGTCAAGCAGTCAGTCATTTAGTCTCAGCCAGTCAGTCATTCAGTCAGTCAGTCAGTCAGGCAGTCAGTCAGTCAGTCAGTCGGTCAGTCCTGTGCAGTCAGTTAGTCACTAAAGCAGTCAGTCAGTCTCAGTCAGTCAGTCAGTCAGTCAGTCCAGTCCAGTCTCAGTCAGTCAGTCAGTCAGTCTCGGTCAGTCAGTCAGTCAGTCATTCAGTCAGTCAGTCAGTCAGGCAGTCAGTCAGTCGGTCAGCCTTATTCAGTCAGTCTGTCAGTCAGTCAGTCAGTCAGCCTTATTCAGTCAGTCTGTCAGTCATCCTTATTCAGTCAGTCTGTCAGTCAGTCAGTCGGTCAGTCCTGTCCAGTCAGTTAGTCAGTCAAGCAGTCAGTCAGGTAGTCAAGCAGTCAGTCAGTCAGTGTCAGTCAGTCATTTAGTCATTCAGTCAGTCAGTGAAATAGCCAGTCAGAGAGTCAAGCAGTCAGTCAGTCAGTCTCAGTCAGTCAGTTAGTCAGTCAGTCAGTCAGTCAGTCAGTCAGTCCTGTCTCAGTCAGTCAGGCAGTTAGTCAGTCAGTCTCGGTCAGTCAGTGAGTCAGTCAGTCAGTATCAGTCAGTCAGTGAGTCAGTCTGTCAGTCAGGCAGTATCAGTCAGGCAGTAAGACTCCGCTCGACAGAACTGCAATAGCCTAATGGCTAGACCGCTGGTCTTCCAAGCGAGTGGCCTGGGTTCGAGTCCCAGCCGGAGCGAATATCTTCAATGTATATATTTCTTTTCTAATTTGAAAATTCTTTTTTCTTTCAATTTCTTTCCTTTGCAATTATTGATTATTTATGTAGGGAAGAAAATTCTGAGTCAGTTTAATTTTTCGACACGAAGATTTCAAAGTGTTTAAATAAACAATTACCAAGGTGCATTTTTTGTTTTTATTACATTTAAAACTCCCACCGACAGAGCTCCCATTGACTAATGGCTAGAGTGTTAGGCTTCCAAGCGAGTGGCCCTGGGTTCGAGTCCAAGCCTGAACGAAAATCTTCAAAGTATACTTTTAGTTTCTAATTTGAAATTTCTTCTTCTTTTTTTTTTTAATTTTTCTCTTTTGCGAATATTGATTATTTATGTAGGGAGAAAAATTCTGAGTCAGTTTAATTATTCGACCTGTAAATTTCAAAGTGTTTGAATCAATAATTACCAAGGTGCATTTTTTGTTTTTATTATATTTAAGACTTCCATCAACAGAGCTACGATAGCCTAATGGCTAGACCGTTGGGTTCCTAGCGCGTGGTACTGGGTTCGAGTCCCGGCCGGAAAGGAAATCTTAAATGCAAATATTTTTTTCTAATTTTATAATTCTTTTTTTTTATTTTCCCCTTTTGCGAAGTCAGTCAGTCAGTCTGACAGTCAATCAGTCAAGCACTCAGTCATTCAGTCTCAGTCAGTCAGTCCAGTCAGTCAGTCCAGTCAGTCAGTCACTCAGTCAGTCAGTTAGTCCTTCAGCCAGTCAGTCAAGCAGTTAGTCATTTAGTCTCAGTCAGTCAGTCATTCAGTCAGTCAGTCAGTCAGGCAGTCAGTCAGTCAGTCAGTCGGTCAGTCCTGTGCAGTCAGTTAGTCACTAAAGCAGTCAGTCAGTCTCAGTCAGTCAGTCAGTCAGTCAGTCAGTCCAGTCCAGTCTCAGTCAGTCAGTCGGTCAGTCCTGTGCAGTCAGTTAGTCACTAAAGCAGTCAGTCAGTCTCAGTCAGTCAGTCAGTCAGTCAGTCAGTCCAGTCCAGTCTCAGTCAGTCAGTCAGTCAGTCTCGGTCAGTCAGTCAGTCAGTCATTCAGTCAGTCAGTCAGTCAGGCAGTCAGTCAGTCGGTCAGCCTTATTCAGTCAGTCTGTCAGTCAGTCAGTCAGTCAGCCTTATTCAGTCAGTCTGTCAGTCATCCTTATTCAGTCATTCTGTCAGTCAGTCAGTCGGTCAGTCCTGTCCAGTCAGTTAGTCAGTCAAGCAGTCAGTCAGGTAGTCAAGCAGTCAGTCAGTCAGTGTCAGTCAGTCATTTAGTCATTCAGTCAGTCAGTGAAATAGCCAGTCAGAGAGTCAAGCAGTCAGTCAGTCAGTCTCAGTCAGTCAGTTAGTCAGTCAGTCAGTCAGTCAGTCCAGTCTCAGTCAGTCAGGCAGTTAGTCAGTCAGTCTCGGTCAGTCAGTGAGTCAGTCAGTCAGTATCAGTCAGTCAGTGAGTCAGTCTGTCAGTCAGGCAGTATCAGTCAGGCAGTAAGACTCCGCTCGACAGAACTCCGATAGCCTAATGGCTAGACCGCTGGTCTTCCAAGCGAGTGGCCTGGGTTCGAGTCCCAGCCGGAACGAATATCTTCAATGTATATATTTCTTTTCTAATTTGAAAATGCTTTTTTTTTCAATTTCTTTCCTTTGCAATTATTGATTATTTATGTAGGGAAGAAAATTCTGAGTCAGTTTAATTTTTCGACACGAAGATTTCAAAGTGTTTAAATAAACAATTACCAAGGTGCATTTTTTGTTTTTATTATATTTAAAACTCCCACCGACAGAGCTCCCATAGACTAATGGCTAGAGTGTTAGGCTTCCAAGCGAGTGGCCCTGGGTTCGAGTCCCAGCCTGAACGAAAATCTTCAATGTATACTTTTAGTTTCTAATTTGAAATTTCTTCTTCTTTTTTTTTTAATTTTTCTCTTTTGCGAATATTGATTATTTATGTAGGGAGAAAAATTCTGAGTCAGTTTAATTATTCGACCTGTAAATTTCAAAGTGTTTGAATCATTAATTACCAAGGTGCATTTTTTGTTTTTATTATATTTAAGACTTCCATCGAAAGAGCTCCGATAGCTAATGGCTAGACCGTTGGGTCCCAAGCGCGTGGTACTGGGTTCGAGTCTCGGCCGGAACGAAAATCTTCCATGTATATATTTCTCTTCTAATTTGAAGATTCTTTTTTTTTTCAATTTCTTTCTTTTGCAAATATGGATTATTTATGTACGGAAGAAAATTCTGAGCCAGTTTAATCATTCGACCTTTAGATTTCAAAGATTTTAGATCAATAATTACTAAGGTGCATTTTTTGTTTTTATTATAATTAAGACACCGATCAACAGAGATCCGATAGTATATTGGCGAGAGCGTTGGGCTTCCATGAGTGTCGCCCTGGGTTCAAATCCCAGCCGGAAAGGAAATCTGAAATGCAAATGTTTTTTTATAATTCTTTTTTTTTATTTTTCCCTTTTGCGAAGTCAGTCAGTCAGTCTGACAGTCAATCAGTCAAGCACTCAGTCATTCAGTCTCAGTCAGTCAGTCCAGTCAGTCAGTCACTCAGTCAGTCAGTTAGTCCTTCAGCCAGTCAGTCAAGCAGTCAGTCATTTAGTCTCAGTCAGTCAGTCATTCAGTCAGTCAGTCAGTCAGGCAGTCAGTCAGTCAGGCAGTCAGTCAGTCAGTCAGTCGGTCAGTCCTGTGCAGTCAGTCAGGCAGTCAGTCAGTCGGTCAGTCCTGTGCAGTCAGTTAGTCACTAAAGCAGTCAGTCAGTCTCAGTCAGTCAGTCAGTCAGTCAGTCCAGTCCAGTCTCAGTCAGTCAGTCAATCAGTCTCGGTCAGTCAGTCACTCAGTCATTCAGTCAGTCAGTCAGTCAGGCAGTCAGTCAGTCGGTCAGCCTTATTCAGTCAGTCTGTCAGTCAGTCAGTCAGTCAGCCTTATTCAGTCAGTCTGTCAGTCAGTCAGTCGGTCAGTCCTGTCCAGTCAGTTAGTCAGTCAAGCAGTCAGTCAGGTAGTCAAGCAGTCAGTCAGTCAGTGTCAGTCAGTCATTTAGTCATTCAGTCAGTCAGTGAAATAGCCAGTCAGAGAGTCAAGCAGTCAGTCAGTCAGTCTCAGTCAGTTAGTCAGTCAGTCAGTCAGTCAGTCCAGTCTCAGTCAGTCAGGCAGTTAGTCAGTCAGTCTCGGTCAGTCAGTGAGTCAGTCAGTCAGTATCAGTCAGTCAGTGAGTCAGTCTGTCAGTCAGGCAGTATCAGTCAGGCAGTAAGACTCCGCTCGACAGAACTCCGATAGCCTAATGGCTTGACCGCTGGTCTTCCAAGTGAGTGGCCTGGGTTCGAGTCCCAGCCGGAGCGAATATCTTCAATGTATATATTTCTTTTCTAATTTGAAAATTCTTTTTTTTTTTCAATTTCTTTCCTTTGCAATTATTGATTATTTATGTAGGGAAGAAAATTCTGAGTCAGTTTAATTTTTCGACACGAAGATTTCAAAGTGTTTAAATAAACAATTACCAAGGTGCATTTTTTGTTTTTATTATATTTAAAACTCCCACCGACAGAGCTCCCATAGACTAATGGCTAGAGTGTTAGGCTTCCAAGCGAGTGGAACTGGGTTCGAGTCCCAGCCTGAACGAAAATCTTCAATGTATACTTTTAGTTTCTAATTTGAAATTTCTTCTTCTTTTTTTTTAATTTTTCTCTTTTGCGAATATTGATTATTTATGTAGGGAGAAAAATTCTGAGTCAGTTTAATTATTCGACCTATAAATTTCAAAGTGTTTGAATCAATAATTACCAAGGTGCATTTTTTGTTTTTATTATATTTAAGACTTCCATCGACAGAGCTCCGATAGCCTAATGGCTAGACCGTTGGGTTCCATGCGCGTGGTACTGGGTTCGAGTCCCGGCCGGAACGAAAATCTTCCATGTATATATTTCTCTTCTAATTTGAAGATTCTTTTTTTTTTCAATTTCTTTCTTTTGCAAATATGGATTATTTATGTACGGAAGAAAATTCTGAGTCAGTTTAATCATTCGACCTTTAGATTTCAAAGATTTTAGATCAATAATTACTAAAGTGCATTTTTTGTTTTTATTATAATTAAGACACCGATCAACAAAGATCCGATAGTATATTGGCGAGAGCGTTGGGCTTCCATGAGTGTCGCCCTGGGTTCAAATCCCAGCCGGAAAGGAAGTCTTAAATGCAAATATTTTTTTCTAATTTTATAATTCTTTTTTTTTTATTTTTCCCTTTTGCGAAGTCAGTCAGTCAGTCTGACAGTCAATCAGTCAAGCACTCAGTCATTCAGTCTCAGTCAGTCAGTCCAGTCGGTCAGTCACTCAGTCAGTCAGTTAGTCCTTCAGCCAGTCAGTCAAGCAGTCAGTCATTTAGTCTCAGTCAGTCAGTCATTCAGTCAGTCAGTCAGTCAGGCAGTCAGTCAGTCAGTCAGTCGGTCAGTCCTGTGCAGTCAGTTAGTCACTAAAGCAGTCAGTCAGTCTCAGTCAGTCAGTCAGTCAGTCAGTCCAGTCCAGTCTCAGTCAGTCAGTCAGTCAGTCTCGGTCAGTCTGTCAGTCAGTCATTCAGTCAGTCAGGCAGTCAGTCAGGCGGTCAGCCTTATTCAGTCAGTCTGTCAGTCAGTCAGTCAGTCAGCCTTATTCAATCAGTCTGTCAGTCATCCTTATTCAGTCAGTCTGTCAGTCAGTCAGTCGGTCAGTCCTGTCCAGTCAGTTAGTCAGTCAAGCAGTCAGTCAGTCAGTGTCAGTCAGTCATTTAGTCATTCAGTCAGTCAGTGAAATAGCCAGTCAGAGAGTCAAGCAGTCAGTCAGTCAGTCTCAGTCAGTCAGTTAGTCAGTCAGTCAGTCAGTCAGTCAGTCAGTCCAGTCTCAGTCAGTCAGGCAGTTAGTCAGTCAGTCTCGGTCAGTCAGTGAGTCAGTCAGTCAGTATCAGTCAGTCAGTGAGTCAGTCAGGCAGTAAGACTCCGCTCGACAGAACTCCGATAGCCTAATGGCTAGACCGCTGGTCTTCCAAGCGAGTGGCCTGGGTTCGAGTCCCAGCCGGAGCGAATATCTTCAATGTATATATTTCTTTTCTAATTTGAAAATTCTTTTTTTTTTCAATTTCTTTCCTTTGCAATTATTGATTATTTATGTAGGGAAGAAAATTCTGAGTCAGTTTAATTTTTCGACACGAAGATTTCAAAGTGTTTAAATAAACAATTACCAAGGTGCATTTTTTGTTTTTATTATATTTAAAACTCCCACCGACAGAGCTCCCATAGACTAATGGCTAGAGTGTTAGGCTTCCAAGCGAGTGGCCCTGGGTTCGAGTCCCAGCCTGAACGAAAATCTTCAATGTATGCTTTTAGTTTCTAATTTGAAATTTCTTCTTCTTTTTTTTTTAATTTTTCTCTTTTGCGAATATTGATTATTTATGTAGGGAGAAAAATTCTGAGTCAGTTTAATTATTCGACCTGTAAATTTCAAAGTGTTTGAATCAATAATTACCAAGGTGCATTTTTTGTTTTTATTATATTTAAGACTTCCATCGAAAGAGCTCCGATAGCTAATGGCTAGACCGTTGGGTCCCAAGCGCGTGGTACTGGGTTCGAGTCTCGGCCGGAACGAAAATTTTCCATGTATATATTTCTCTTCTAATTTGTAGATTCTTTTTTTTTTCAATTTCTTTCTTTTGCAAATATGGATTATTTATGTACGGAAGAAAATTCTGAGTCAGTTTAATCATTCGACCTTTAGATTTCAAAGATTTTAGATCAATAATTACTAAGGTGCATTTTTTGTTTTTATTATAATTAAGACACCGATCAACAGAGATCCGATAGTATATTGGCGAGAGCGTTGGGCTTCCATGAGTGTCGCCCTGGGTTCAAATCCCAGCCGGAAAGGAAATCTTAAATGCAAATGTTTTTTTATAATTCTTTTTTTTTATTTTTCCCTTTTACGAAGTCAGTCAGTCAGTCTGACAGTCAATCAGTCAAGCACTCAGTCATTTAGTCTCAGTCAGTTAGTCCAGTCAGTCAGTCACTCAGTCAGTCAGTTAGACCTTCAGCCAGTCAGTCAAGCAGTCAGTCATTTAGTCTCAGTCAGTCAGTCATTCAGTCAGTCAGTCAGTCAGGCAGTCAGTCAGTCAGTCGGTCAGTCCTGTGCAGTCAGTCAGGCAGTCAGTCAGTCAGTCAGTCGGTCAGTCCTGTGCAGTCAGTTAGTCACTAAAGCAGTCAGTCAGTCTCAGTCAGTCAGTCAGTCAGTCAGTCCAGTCCAGTCTCAGTCAGTCAGTCAGTCAGTCTCGGTCAGTCAGTCAGTCAGTCATTCAGTCAGTCAGTCAGTCAGGCAGTCAATCAGTTGGTCAGCCTTATTCAGTCAGTCTGTCAGTCAGTCAGTCAGTCAGCCTTATTCAGTCAGTCTGTCAGTCAGTCAGTCGGTCAGTCCTGTCCAGTCAGTTAGTCAGTCAAGCAGTCAGTCAGGTAGTCAAGCAGTCAGTCAGTCAGTGTCAGTCAGTCATTTAGTCATTCAGTCAGTCAGTGAAATAGCCAGTCAGAGAGTCAAGCAGTCAGTCAGTCAGTCTCAGTCAGTTAGTCAGTCAGTCAGTCAGTCAGTCAGTCCAGTCTCAGTCAGTCAGGCAGTTAGTCAGTCAGTCTCGGTCAGTCAGTGAGTCAGTCAGTCAGTATCAGTCAGTCAGTGAGTCAGTCTGTCAGTCAGGCAGTAAGACTCCGCTCGACAGAACTCCGATAGCCTAATGGCTAGACCGCTGGTCTTCCACGCGAGTGGCCTGGGTTCGAGTCCCAGCCGGAGCGAATATCTTCAATGTATATATTTCTTTTCTAATTTGAAAATTCTTTTTTTTTTCAATTTCTTTCCTTTGCAATTATTGATTATTTATGTAGGGAAGAAAATTCTGAGTCAGTTTAATTTTTCGACACGAAGATTTCAAAGTGTTTAAATAAACAATTACCAAGGTGCATTTTTTGTTTTTATTATATTTAAAACTCCCACCGACAGAGCTCCTATAGACTAATGGCTAGAGTGTTAGGCTTCCAAGCGAGTGGCCCTGGGTTCGAGTCCCAGCCTGAACGAAAATCTTCAATGTATACTTTCAGTTTCTAATTTGAAATTTCTTCTTCTTTTTTTTTTAATTTTTCTCTTTTGCGAATATTGATTATTTATGTAGGGAGAAAAATTCTGAGTCAGTTTAATTATTCGACCTGTAAATTTCAAAGTGTTTGAATCAATAATTACCAAGGTGCATTTTTTGTTTTTATTATATTTAAGACTTCCATCGACAGAGCTCCGATAGCCTAATGGCTAGACCGTTGGGTTCCAAGCGCGTGGTACTGGGTTCGAGTCCCGGCCGGAACGAAAATCTTCCATGTATATATTTCTCTTCTAATTTGAAGATTCTTTTTTTTTTCAATTTCTTTCTTTTGCAAATATGGATTATTTATGTACGGAAGAAAATTCTGAGTCAGTTTAATCATTCGACCTTTAGATTTCAAAGATTTTAGATCAATAATTACTAAGGTGCATTTTTTGTTTTTATTATAATTAAGACACCGATCAACAGAGATCCGATAGTATATTGGCGAGAGCGTTGGGCTTCCATGAGTGTCCCCCTGGGTTCAAATCCCAGACGGAAAGGAAATCTTAAATGCAAATATTTTTTCTAATTTTATAATTCTTTTTTTTTTATTTTTCCCTTTTGCGAAGTCAGTCAGTCAGTCTAACAGTCAATCAGTCAAGCACTCAGTCATTCAGTCTCAGTCAGTCAGTCCAGTCAGTCTGTCACTCAGTCAGTCAGCTAGTCCTTCAGCCAGTCAGTCAAGCAGTCAGTCATTTAGTCTCAGTCAGTCAGTCATTCAGTCAGTCAGTCAGGCAGTCAGTCAGTCAGTCAGTCAGTCGGTCAGTCCTGTGCAGTCAGTTAGTCACTAAAGCAGTCAGTCAGTCTCAGTCAGTCAGTCAGTCAGTCTCGGTCAGTCAGTCAGTCAGTCATTCACTCAGTCAGTCAGTCAGGCAGTCAGTCAGTCGGTCAGCCTTATTCAGTCAGTCTGTCAGTCAGTCAGTCAGTCAGCCTTATTCAGTCAGTCTGTCAGTCATCCTTATTCAGTCAGTCTGTCAGTCAGTCAGTCGGTCAGTCCTGTCCAGTCAGTTAGTCAGTCAAGCAGTCAGTCAGGTAGTCAAGCAGTCAGTCAGTCAGTGTCAGTCAGTCATTTAGTCATTCAGTCAGTCAGTGAAATAGCCAGTCAGAGAGTCAAGCAGTCAGTCAGTCAGTCTCAGTCAGTCAGTTAGTCAGTCAGTCAGTCAGTCCAGTCTCAGTCAGTCAGGCAGTTAGTCAGTCAGTCTCGGTCAGTGAGTCAGTCAGTCAGTATCAGTCAGTCAGTGAGTCAGTCTGTCAGTCAGGCAGTATCAGTCAGGCAGTAAGACTCCGCTCGACAGAACTCCGATAGCCTAATGGCTAGACCGCTGGTCTTCCAAGCGAGTGGCCTGGGTTCGAGTCCCAGCCGGAGCGAATATCTTCAATGTATATATTTCTTTTCTAATTTGAAAATTCTTTTTTTTTTCAATTTCTTTCCTTTGCAATTATTGATTATTTATGTAGGGAAGAAAATTCTGAGTCAGTTTAATTTTTCGACACGAAGATTTCAAAGTGTTTAAATAAACAATTACCAAGGTGCATTTTTTGTTTTTATTATATTTAAAACTCCCACCGACAGAGCTCCCATAGACTAATGGCTAGAGTGTTAGGCTTCCAAGCGAGTGGCCCTGGGTTCGAGTCCCAGCCTGAACGAAAATCTTCAATGTATACTTTTAGTTTCTAATTTGAAATTTCTTCTTCTTTTTTTTTAATTTTTCTCTTTTGCGAATATTGATTATTTATGTAGGGAGAAAAATTCTGAGTCAGTTTAATTATTCGACCTGTAAATTTCAAAGTGTTTGAATCAATAATTACCAAGGTGCATTTTTTGTTTTTATTATATTTAAGACTTCCATCGACAGAGCTCCGATAGCCTAATGGCTAGACCGTTGGGTTTCAAGCGCGTGGTACTTTGTTCGAGTCCCGGCTGGAACGAAAATCTTCCATGTATATATTTCTCTTCTAATTTGAAGATTCTTTTTTTTTTCAATTTCTTTCTTTTGCAAATATGGTTTATTTATGTACGGAAGAAAATTCTGAGCCAGTTTAATCATTCGACCTTTAGATTTCAAAGATTTTAGATCAATAATTACTAAGGTGCATTTTTTGTTTTTATTATAATTAAGACACCGATCAACAGAGATCCGATAGTATATTGGCGAGAGCGTTGGGCTTCCATGAGTGTCGCCCTGGGTTCAAATCCCAGCCGGAAAGGAAATCTTAAATGCAAATATTTTTTTCTAATTTTATAATTCTTTTTTTTTTATTTTTCCCTTTTGCGAAGTCAGTCAGTCAGTCTGACAGTCAATCAGTCAAGCACTCAGTCATTCTGTCTCAGTCAGTCAGACCAGTCAGTCATTCACTCAGTCAGTCAGTTAGTCCTTCAGCCAGTCAGTCAAGCAGTCAGTCATTTAGTCTCAGTCAGTCAGTCATTCAGTCAGTCAGTCAGTCAGGCAGTCAGTCAGTCAGTCAGTCGGTCAGTCCTGTGCAGTCAGTTAGTCACTAAAGCAGTCAGTCAGTCTCAGTCAGTCAGTCAGTCAGTCAGTCCAGTCCAGTCTCAGTCAGTCAGTCAGTCAGTCTCGGTCAGTCAGTCAATCAGTCATTCAGTCAGTCAGTCAGTCAGGCAGTCAGTCAGTCGGTCAGCCTTATTCAGTCAGTCTGTCAGTCAGTCAGTCAGTCAGCCTTATTCAGTCAGTCTGTCAGTCATCCTTATTCAGTCAGTCTGTCAGTCAGTCAGTCGGTCAGTCCTGTCCAGTCAGTTAGTCAGTCAAGCAGTCAGTCAGGTAGTCAAGCAGTCAGTCAGTCAGTGTCAGTCAGTCATTTAGTCATTCAGTCAGTCAGTGAAATAGCCAGTCAGAGAGTCAAGCAGTCAGTCAGTCAGTCTCAGTCAGTCAGTTAGTCAGTCAGTCAGTCAGTCAGTCAGTCAATCCAGTCTCAGTCAGTCAGGCAGTTAGTCAGTCAGTCTCGGTCAGTCAGTGAGTCAGTCAGTCAGTATCAGTCAGTCAGTGAGTCAGTCTGTCAGTCAGGCAGTATCAGTCAGGCAGTAAGACTCCGCTCGACAGAACTCCGATAGCCTAATGGCTAGACCGCTGGTCTTCCAAGCGAGTGGCCTGGGTTCGAGTCCCAGCCGGAGCGAATATCTTCAATGTATATATTTCTTTTCTAATTTGAAAATTTTTTTTTTTTCAATTTCTTTCCTTTGCAATTATTGATTATTTATGTAGGGAAGAAAATTCTGAGTCAGTTTAATTTTTCGACACGAAGATTTCAAAGTGTTTAAATAAACAATTACCAAGGTGCATTTTTTGTTTTTATTATATTTAAAACTCCCACCGACAGAGCTCCCATAGACTAATGGCTAGAGTGTTAGGCTTCCAAGCGAGTGGCCCTGAGTTCGAGTCCCAGCCTGAACGAAAATCTTCAATGTATACTTTTAGTTTCTAATTTGAAATTTCTTCTTCTTTTTTTTTTTAATTTTTCTCTTTTGCGAATATTGATTATTTATGTAGGGAGAAAAATTCTGAGTCAGTTTAATTATTCGACCTGTAAATTTCAAAGTGTTTGAATCAATAATTACCAAGGTGCATTTTTTGTTTTTATTATATTTAAGACTTCCATCGACAGAGCTCCGATAGCCTAGTGGCTAGACCGTTGGGTTCCAAGCGCGTGGTACTGGGTTCGAGTCCCGGCCGGAACGAAAATCTTCCATGTATATATTTCTCTTCTAATTTGAAGATTCTTTTTTTTTCAATTTCTTTCTTTTGCAAATATGGATTATTTATGTACGGAAGAAAATTCTGAGTCAGTTTAATCATTCGACCTTTAGATTTCAAAGATTTTAGATCAATAATTACTAAGGTGCATTTTTTGTTTTTATTATAATTAAGACACCGATCAACAGAGATCCGATAGTATATTGGCGAGAGCGTTGGGCTTCCATGAGTGTCGCCCTGGGTTCAAATCCCAGCCGGAAAGGAAATCTTAAATGCAAATATTTTTTTCTAATTTTATAATTCTTTTTTTTTTATTTTTCCCTTTTGCGAAGTCAGTCAGTCAGTCTGACAGTCAATCAGTCAAGCACTCAGTCATTCTGTCTCAGTCAGTCAGTCCAGTCAGTCAGTCACTCAGTCAGTCAGTTAGTCCTTCAGCCAGTCAGTCAAGCAGTCAGTCATTTAGTCTCAGTCAGTCAGTCATTCAGTCAGTCAGTCAGTCAGGCAGTCAGTCAGTCAGTCAGTCGGTCAGTCCTGTGCAGTCAGTTAGTCATTAAAGCAGTCAGTCAGTCTCAGTCAGTCAGTCAGTCAGTCAGTCCAGTCCAGTCTCAGTCAGTCAGTCAGTCAGTCTCGGTCAGTCAGTCAATCAGTCATTCAGTCAGTCAGTCAGTCAGGCAGTCAGTCAGTCGGTCAGCCTTATTCAGTCAGTCTGTCAGTCAGTCAGTCAGTCAGCCTTATTCAGTCAGTCTGTCAGTCATCCTTATTCAGTCAGTCTGTCAGTCAGTCAGTCGGTCAGTCCTGTCCAGTCAGTTAGTCAGTCAAGCAGTCAGTCAGGTAGTCAAGCAGTCAGTCAGTCAGTGTCAGTCAGTCATTTAGTCATTCAGTCAGTCAGTGAAATAGCCAGTCAGAGAGTCAAGCAGTCAGTCAGTCAGTCTCAGTCAGTCAGTTAGTCAGTCAGTCAGTCAGTCAGTCCAGTCTCAGTCAGTCAGGCAGTTAGTCAGTCAGTCTCGGTCAGTCAAAGAGTCAGTCAGTCAGTATCAGTCAGTCAGTGAGTCAGTCTGTCAGTCAGGCAGTATCAGTCAGGCAGTAAGACTCCGCTCGACAGAACTCCGATAGCCTAATGGCTAGACCGCTGGTCTTCCACGCGAGTGGCCTGGGTTCGAGTCCCAGCCGGAGAGAATATCTTCAATGTATATATTTCTTTTCTAATTTGAAAATTCTTTTTTTTTTTCAATTTCTTTCCTTTGCAATTATTGATTATTTATGTAGGGAAGAAAATTCTGAGTCAGTTTAATTTTTCGACACGAAGATTTCAAAGTGTTTAAATAAACAATTACCAAGGTGAATTTTTTGTTTTTATTATATTTAAAACTCCCACCGACAGAGCTCCTATAGACTAATGGCTAGAGTGTTAGGCTTCCAAGCGAGTGGCCCTGGGTTCGAGTCCCAGCCTGAACGAAAATCTTCAATGTATACTTTTAGTTTCTAATTTGAAATTTCTTCTTCTTTTTTTTTTAATTTTTCTCTTTTGCGAATATTGATTATTTATGTAGGGAGAAAAATTCTGAGTCAGTTTAATGATTCGACCTGTAAATTTCAAAGTGTTTGAATCAATAATTACCAAGGTGCATTTTTTGTTTTTATTATATTTAAGACTTCCATCGACAGAGCTCCGATAGCCTAATGGCTAGTCCGTTGGGTTCCAAGCGCGTGGTACTGGGTTCGAGTCCCGGCCGGAACGAAAATCTTCCATGTATATATTTCTCTTCTAATTTGAAGATTCTTTTTTTTTTCAATTTCTTTCTTTTGCAAATATGGATTATTTATGTACGGAAGAAAATTCTGAGTCAGTTTAATCATTCGACCTTTAGATTTCAAAGATTTTAGATCAATAATTACTAAGGTGCATTTTTTGTTTTTATTATAATTAAGACACCGATCAACAGAGATCCGATAGTATATTGGCGAGAGCGTTGGGCTTCCATGAGTGTCGCCCTGGGTTCAAATCCCAGCCGGAAAGGAAATCTTAAATGCAAATATTTTTTTCTAATTTTATAATTCTTTTTTTTTATTTTTCCCTTTTGCGAAGTCAGTCAGTCAGTCTGACAGTCAATCAGTCAAGCACTCAGTCATTCAGTCTCAGTCAGTCAGTCCAGTCAGTCAGTCACTCAGTCAGTCAGTTAGTCCTTCAGCCAGTCAGTCAAGCAGTCAGTCATTTAGTCTCAGTCAGTCATTCATTCAGTCAGTCAGTCAGTCAGGCAGTCAGTCAGTCAGTCAGTCGGTCAGTCCTGTGCAGTCAGTTAGTCACTAAAGCAGTCAGTCAGTCTCAGTCAGTCAGTCAGTCAGTCAGTCCAGTCCAGTCTCAGTCAGTCAATCAGTCAGTCTCGGTCAGTCAGTCAGTCAGTCATTCAGTCAGTCAGTCAGTCAGGCAGTCAGTCAGTCGGTCAGCCTTATTCAGTCAGTCTCTCAGTCAGTCAGTCAGTCAGCCTTATTCAGTCAGTCTGTCAGTCATCCTTATTCAGTCAGTCTGTCAGTCAGTCAGTCGGTCAGTCCTGTCCAGTCAGTTAGTCAGTCAAGCAGTCAGTCAGGTAGTCAAGCAGTCAGTCAGTCAGTGTCAGTCAGTCATTTAGTCATTCAGTCAGTCAGTGAAATAGCCAGTCAGAGAGTCAAGCAGTCAGTCAGTCAGTCTCAGTCAGTCAGTTAGTCAGTCAGTCAGTCAGTCCAGTCTCAGTCAGTCAGGCAGTTAGTCAGTCAGTCTCGGTCAGTGAGTCAGTCAGTCAGTATCAGTCAGTCAGTGAGTCAGTCTGTCAGTCAGGCAGTATCAGTCAGGCAGTAAGACTCCGCTCGACAGAACTCCGATAGCCTAATGGCTAGACCGCTGGTCTTCCAAGCGAGTGGCCTGGGTTCGAGTCCCAGCCGGAGCGAATATCTTCAATGTATATATTTCTTTTCTAATTTGAAAATTCTTTTTTTTTCAATTTCTTTCCTTTGCAATTATTGATTATTTATGTAGGGAAGAAAATTCTGAGTCAGTTTAATTTTTCGACACGAAGATTTCAAAGTGTTTAAATAAACAATTACCAAGGTGCATTTTTTGTTTTTATTATATTTAAAACTCCCACCGACAGAGCTCCCATAGACTAATAGCTAGAGTGTTAGGCTTCCAAGCGAGTGGCCCTGGGTTCGAGTCCCAGCCTGAACGAAAATCTTCAATGTATACTTTTAGTTTCTAATTTGAAATTTCTTCTTCTTTTTTTTTTAATTTTTCTCTTTTGCGAATATTGATTATTTATGTAGGGAGAAAAATTCTGAGTCAGTTTAATTATTCGACCTGTAAATTTCAAAGTGTTTGAATCAATAATTACCAAGGTGCATTTTTTGTTTTTATTATATTTAAGACTTCCATCGACAGAGCTCCGATAGCCTAATGGCTAGACCGTTGGGTTCCAAGCGCGTGGTACTGGGTTCGAGTCCCGGCTGGAACGAAAATCTTCCATGTATATATTTCTCTTTTAATTTGAAGATTCTTTTTTTTTCAATTTCTTTCTTTTGCAAATATGGATTATTTATGTACGGAAGAAAATTCTGAGTCAGTTTAATCATTCGACCTTTAGATTTCAAAGATTTTAGATCAATAATTACTAAGGTGCATTTTTTGTTTTCATTATAATTAAGACACCGATCAATAGAGATCCGATAGTATATTGGCGAGAGCGTTGGGATACCATGAGTGTCGCCCTGGGTTCAAATCCCAGCCGGAGAGGAAATCTTAAATGCAAATATTTTTTTCTAATTTTATAATTCTTTTTTTTTTATTTTTCCCTTTTGCGAAGTCAGTCAGTCAGTCTGACAGTCAATCAGTCAAGCACTCAGTCATTCAGTCTCAGTCAGTCAGTCCAGTCAGTCAGTCACTCAGTCAGTCAGTTAGTCCTTCAGCCAGTCAGTCAAGCAGTCAGTCATTTAGTCTCAGTCAGTCAGTCATTCAGTCAGTCAGTCAGTCAGGCAGTCAGTCAGTCAGTCAGTCAGTCGGTCAGTCCTGTGCAGTCAGTTAGTCACTAAAGCAGTCAGTCAGTCTCAGTCAGTCAGTCAGTCAGTCAGTCCAGTCCAGTCTCAGTCAGTCAGTCAGTCAGTCTCGGTCAGTCTGTCAGTCAGTCATTCAGTCAGTCAGGCAGTCAGTCACTCGGTCAGCCTTATTCAGTCAGTCTGTCAGTCAGTCAGTCAGTCAGCCTTATTCAGTCAGTCTGTCAGTCATCCTTATTCAGTCAGTCTGTCAGTCAGTCAGTCGGTCAGTCCTGTCCAGTCAGTTAGTCAGTCAAGCAGTCAGTCAGGTAGTCAAGCAGTCAGTCAGTCAGTGTCAGTCAGTCATTTAGTCATTCAGTCAGTCAGTGAAATAGCCAGTCAGAGAGTCAAGCAGTCAGTCAGTCAGTCTCAGTCAGTCAGTTAGTCAGTCAGTCAGTCAGTCAGTCAGTCAGTCCAGTCTCAGTCAGTCAGGCAGTTAGTCAGTCAGTCTCGGTCAGTCAGTGAGTCAGTCAGTCAGTATCAGTCAGTCAGTGAGTCAGTCTGTCAGTCAGGCAGTAAGACTCCGCTCGACAGAACTCCGATAGCCTAATGGCTAGACCGCTGGTCTTCCAAGCGAGTGGCCTGGGTTCGAGTCCCAGCCGGAGCGAATATCTTCAATGTATATATTTCTTTTCTAATTTGAAAATTCTTTTTTTTTTCAATTTCTTTCCTTTGCAATTATTGATTATTTATGTAGGGAAGAAAATTCTGAGTCAGTTTAATTTTTCGACACGAAGATTTCAAAGTGTTTAAATAAACAATTACCAAGGTGCATTTTTTGTTTTTATTATATTTAAAACTCCCACCGACAGAGCTCCCATAGACTAATGGCTAGAGTGTTAGGCTTCCAAGCGAGTGGCCCTGGGTTCGAGTCCAAGCCTGAACGAAAATCTTCAATGTATACTTTTAGTTTCTAATTTGAAATTTCTTCTTCTTTTCTTTTTAATTTTTCTCTTTTGCTAATATTGATTATTTATGTAGGGAGAAAAATTCTGAGTCAGTTTAATTATTCGACCTGTAAATTTCAAAGTGTTTGAATCAATAATTACCAAGGTGTATTTTTTGTTTTTATTATATTTAAGACTTCCATCGACAGAGCTCCGATAGCCTAATGGCTAGACCGTTGGCTTCCAAGCGCGTGGTACTGGGTTCGAGTCCCGGCCGGAACGAAAATCTTCCATGTATATATTTCTCTTCTAATTTGAAGATTCTTTTTTTTTCAATTTCTTTCTTTTGCAAATATGGATTATTTATGTACGGAAGAAAATTCTGAGCCAGTTTAATCATTCGACCTTTAGATTTCAAAGATTTTAGATCAATAATTACTAAGGTGCATTTTTTGTTTTTATTATAATTAAGACACCGATCAACAGAGATCCGATAGTATATTGGCGAGAGCGTTGGGCTTCCATGAGTGTCGCCCTGGGTTCAAATCCCAGCCGGAAAGGAAATCTTAAATGCAAATATTTTTTTCTAATTTTATAATTCTTTTATTTTTATTTTTCCCTTTTGCGAAGTCAGTCAGTCAGTCTGACAGTCAATCAGTCAAGCACTCAGTCATTCTGTCTCAGTCAGTCAGTCCAGTCAGTCATTCACTCAGTCAGTCAGTTAGTCCTTCAGCCAGTCAGTCAAGCAGTCAGTCATTTAGTCTCAGTCAGTCAGTCATTCAGTCAGTCAGTCAGTCAGGCAGTCAGTCAGTCAGTCAGTCGGTCAGTCCTGTGCAGTCAGTTAGTCACTAAAGCAGTCAGTCAGTCTCAGTCAGTCAGTCAGTCAGTCAGTCCAGTCCAGTCTCAGTCAGTCAGTCAGTCAGTCTCGGTCAGTCAGTCAATCAGTCATTCAGTCAGTCAGTCAGTCAGGCAGTCAGTCAGTCGGTCAGCCTTATTCAGTCAGTCTGTCAGTCAGTCAGTCAGTCAGCCTTATTCAGTCAGTCTGTCAGTCATCCTTATTCAGTCAGTCTGTCAGTCAGTCAGTCGGTCAGTCCTGTCCAGTCAGTTAGTCAGTCAAGCAGTCAGTCAGGTAGTCAAGCAGTCAGTCAGTCAGTGTCAGTCAGTCATTTAGTCATTCAGTCAGTCAGTGAAATAGCCAGTCAGAGAGTCAAGCAGTCAGTCAGTCAGTCTCAGTCAGTCAGTTAGTCAGTCAGTCAGTCAGTCAGTCAGTCAATCCAGTCTCAGTCAGTCAGGCAGTTAGTCAGTCAGTCTCGGTCAGTCAGTGAGTCAGTCAGTCAGTATCAGTCAGTCAGTGAGTCAGTCTGTCAGTCAGGCAGTATCAGTCAGGCAGTAAGACTCCGCTCGACAGAACTCCGATAGCCTAATGGCTAGACCGCTGGTCTTCCAAGCGAGTGGCCTGGGTTCGAGTCCCAGCCGGAGCGAATATCTTCAATGTATATATTTCTTTTCTAATTTGAAAATTGTTTTTTTTTTTTCAATTTCTTTCCTTTGCAATTATTGATTATTTATGTAGGGAAGAAAATTCTGAGTCAGTTTAATTTTTCGACACGAAGATTTCAAAGTGTTTAAATAAACAATTACCAAGGTGCATTTTTTGTTTTTATTATATTTAAAACTCCCACCGACAGAGCTCCCATAGACTAATGGCTAGAGTGTTAGGCTTCCAAGCGAGTGGCCCTGAGTTCGAGTCCCAGCTTGAACGAAAATCTTCAATGTATACTTTTAGTTTCTAATTTGAAATTTCTTCTTCTTTTTTTTTTAATTTTTCTCTTTTGCGAATATTGATTATTTATGTAGGGAGAAAAATTCTGAGTCAGTTTAATTATTCGACCTGTAAATTTCAAAGTGTTTGAATCAATAATTACCAAGGTGCATTTTTTGTTTTTATTATATTTAAGACTTCCATCGACAGAGCTCCGATAGCCTAGTGGCTAGACCGTTGGGTTCCAAGCGCGTGGTACTGGGTTCGAGTCCCGGCCGGAACGAAAATCTTCCATGTATATATTTCTCTTCTAATTTGAAGATTCTTTTTTTTTCAATTTCTTTCTTTTGCAAATATGGATTATTTATGTACGGAAGAAAATTCTGAGTCAGTTTAATCATTCGACCTTTAGATTTCAAAGATTTTAGATCAATAATTACTAAGGTGCATTTTTTGTTTTTATTATAATTAAGACACCGATCAACAGAGATCCGATAGTATATTGGCGAGAGCGTTGGGCTTCCATGAGTGTCGCCCTGGGTTCAAATCCCAGCCGGAAAGGAAATCTTAAATGCAAATATTTTTTTCTAATTTTATAATTCTTTTTTTTTTATTTTTCCCTTTTGCGAAGTCAGTCAGTCAGTCTGACAGTCAATCAGTCAAGCACTCAGTCATTCTGTCTCAGTCAGTCAGTCCAGTCAGTCAGTCACTCAGTCAGTCAGTTAGTCCTTCAGCCAGTCAGTCAAGCAGTCAGTCATTTAGTCTCAGTCAGTCAGTCATTCAGTCAGGCAGTCAGTCAGTCGGTCAGTCCTGTGCATTCAGTTAGTCACTAAAGCAGTCAGTCAGTCTCAGTCAGTCAGTCAGTCAGTCAGTCCAGTCCAGTCTCAGTCAGTCAGTCAGTCAGTCTCGGTCAGTCAGTCAATCAGTCATTCAGTCAGTCAGTCAGTCAGGCAGTCAGTCAGTCGGTCAGCCTTATTCAGTCAGTCTGTCAGTCAGTCAGTCAGTCAGCCTTATTCAGTCAGTCTGTCAGTCATCCTTATTCAGTCAGTCTGTCAGTCAGTCAGTCGGTCAGTCCTGTCCAGTCAGTTAGTCAGTCAAGCAGTCAGTCAGGTAGTCAAGCAGTCAGTCAGTCAGGTAGTCAAGCAGTCAGTCAGTCAGTGTCAGTCAGTCATTTAGTCATTCAGTCAGTCAGTGAAATAGCCAGTCAGAGAGTCAAGCAGTCAGTCAGTTAGTCAGTCTCAGTCAGTCAGTTAGTCAGTCAGTCAGTCAATCAGTCAGTCAGTCCAGTCTCAGTCAGTCAGGCAGTTAGTCAGTCAGTCTCGGTCAGTCAGTGAGTCAGTCAGTCAGTATCAGTCAGTCAGTGAGTCAGTCTGTCAGTCAGGCAGTATCAGTCAGGCAGTAAGACTCCGCTCGACAGAACTCCGATAGCCTAATGGCTAGACCGCTGGTCTTCCAAGCGAGTGGCCTGGGTTCGAGTCCCAGCCGGAGCGAATATCTTCAATGTATATATTTCTTTTCTAATTTGAAAATTCTTTTTTTTTTCAATTTCTTTCCTTTGCAATTATTGATTATTTATGTAGGGAAGAAAATTCTGAGTCAGTTTAATTTCTCGACACGAAGATTTCAAAGTGTTTAAATAAACAATTACCAAGGTGCATTTTTTGTTTTTATTATATTTAAAACTCCGACCGACAGAGCTCCCATAGACTAATGGCTAGAGTGTTAGGCTTCCAAGCGAGTGGCCCTGGGTTCGAGTCCCAGCCTGAACGAAAATCTTCAATGTATACTTTTAGTTTCTAATTTGAAATTTCTTCTTCTTTTTTTTTTTTTTAATTTTTCTCTTTTGCGAATATTGATTATTTATGTAGGGAGAAAAATTCTGAGTCAGTTTAATTATTCGACCTGTAAATTTCAAAGTGTTTGAATCAATAATTACCAAGGTGCATTTTTTGTTTTTATTATATTTAAGACTTCCATCGACAGAGCTCCAATAGCCTAGTGGCTAGACCGTTGGGTTCCAAGCGCGTGGTACTGGGTTCGAGTCCCGGCCGGAACGAAAATCTTCCATGTATATATTTCTCTTCTAATTTGAAGATTCTTTTTTTTTCAATTTCTTTCTTTTGCAAATATGGATTATTTATGTACGGAAGAAAATTCTGAGTCAGTTTAATCATTCGACCTTTAGATTTCAAAGATTTTAGATCAATAATTACTAAGGTGCATTTTTTGTTTTTATTATAATTAAGACACCGATCAACAGAGATCCGATAGTATATTGGCGAGAGCGTTGGGCTTCCATGAGTGTCGCCCTGGGTTCAAATCCCAGCCGGAAAGGAAATCTTAAATGCAAATATTTTTTTCTAATTTTATAATTCTTTTTTTTTATTTTTCCCTTTTGCGAAGTCAGTCAGTCAGTCTGACAGTCAATCAGTCAAGCACTCAGTCATTCTGTCTCAGTCAGTCAGTCCAGTCAGTCAGTCACTCAGTCAGTCAGTTAGTCCTTCAGCCAGTCAGTCAAGCAGTCAGTCATTTAGTCTCAGTCAGTCAGTCATTCAGTCAGTCAGTCAATCAGGCAGTCAGTCAGTCAGGCAGTCAGTCAGTCAGTCGGTCAGTCCTGTGCAGTCAGTTAGTCACTAAAGCAGTCAGTCAGTCTCAGTCAGTCAGTCAGTCAGTCAGTCCAGTCCAGTCTCAGTCAGTCAGTCAGTCAGTCTCGGTCAGTCAGTCTGTCAGTCAGTCAGTCAGTCAGGCAGTCAGTCAGTCGGTCAGCCTTATTCAGTCAGTCTGTCAGTCAGTCAGTCAGTCAGCCTTATTCAGTCAGTCTGTCAGTCATCCTTATTCAGTCAGTCTGTCAGTCAGTCAGTCGGTCAGTCCTGTCCAGTCAGTTAGTCAGTCAAGCAGTCAGTCAGGTAGTCAAGCAGTCAGTCAGTCAGTGTCAGTCAGTCATTTAGTCAGTCAGTGAAATAGCCAGTCAGAGAGTCAAGCAGTCAGTCAGTCAGTCTCAGTCAGTCAGTTAGTCAGTCAGTCAGTCAGTCAGTCAGTCAGTCTCAGTCAGTCAGTTAGTCAGTCAGTCAGTCAGTCAGTCAGTCAGTCCAGTCTCAGTCAGTCAGGCAGTTAGTCAGTCAGTCTCGGTCAGTCAGTGAGTCAGTCAGTCAGTCTCAGTCAGTCAGTTAGTCAGTCAGTCAGTCAGTCAGTCAGTCAGTCCAGTCTCAGTCAGTCAGGCAGTTAGTCAGTCAGCCTCGGTCAGTCAGTGAGTCAGTCAGTCAGTATCAGTCAGTCAGTGAGTCAGTCTGTCAGTCAGGCAGTATCAGTCAGGCAGTAAGACTCCGCTCGACAGAACTCCGATAGCCTAATGGCTAGACCGCTGGTCTTCCAAGCGAGTGGCCTGGGTTCGAGTCCCAGCCGGAGCGAATATCTTCAATGTATATATTTCTTTTCTAATTTGAAAATTCTTTTTTTTTTTTCAATTTCTTTCCTTTGCAATTATTGATTATTTATGTAGGGAAGAAAATTCTGAGTCAGTTTAATTTTTCGACACGAAGATTTCAAAGTGTTTAAATAAACAATTACCAAGGTGCATTTTTTGTTTTTATTATATTTAAAACTCCCACCGACAGAGCTCCCATAGACTATTGGCTGGAGTGTTAGGCTTCCAAGCGAGTGGCCCTGGGTTCGAGTCCCAGCCTGAACGAAAATCTTCAATGTATACTTTTAGTTTCTAATTTGAAATTTCTTATTCTTTTTTTTTAAATTTTTCTCTTTTGCGAATATTGATTATTTATGTAGGGAGAAAAATTCTGAGTCAGTTTAATTATTCGACCTGTAAATTTCAAAGTGTTTGAATCAATAATTACCAAGGTGCATTTTTTGTTTTTATTATATTTAAGACTTCCATCGACAGAGCTCCGATAGCCTAATGGCTAGACCGTTGGGTTCCTAGCGCGTGGTACTGGGTTCGAGTCCCGGCCGGAAAGGAAATCTTAAATGCAAATATTTTTTCTAATTTTATAATTCTTTTTTTTTATTTTTCCCTTTTGCGAAGTCAGTCAGTCAGTCTGACAGTCAATCAGTCAAGCACTCAGTCATTCAGTCTCAGTCAGTCAGTCCAGTCAGTCAGTCACTCAGTCAGTCAGTTAGTCCTTCAGCCAGTCAGTCAAGCAGTCAGTCATTTAGTCTCAGTCAGTCAGTCAAGCAGTCAGTCAATTTAGTCTCAGTCAGTCAGTCATTCAGTCAGTCAGTCAGTCAGGCAGTCCAGTACAGTCTCAGTCAGTCAGTCAGTCAGTCTCAGTCAGTCAGTCAGTCAGTCAGTCCAGTCTCAGTCAGTCAGGCAGTTAGTCAGTCAGTCTCGGTCAGTCAGTGAGTCAGTCAGTCAGTATCAGTCAGTCAGTGAGTCAGTCTGTCAGTCAGGCAGTATCAGTCAGGCAGTAAGACTCCGCTCGACAGAACTCCGATAGCCTAATGGCTAGACCGCTGGTCTTCCAAGCGAGTGGCCTGGGTTCGAGTCCCAGCCGGAGCGAATATCTTCAATGTATATATTTCTTTTCTAATTTTAAAATTCTTTTTTTTTCAATTTCTTTCCTTTGCAAACATTGATTATTTATGTAGGGAAGAAAATTCTGAGTCAGTTTAATTTTTCGACACGAAGATTTCAAAGTGTTTAAATAAACAATTACCAAGGTGCATTTTTTGTTTTTATTATATTTAAAACTCAAACCGACAGAGCTCCCATAGACTAATGGCTAGAGTGTTAGGTTTCCAAGCGAGTGGCCCTGGGTTCGAGTCCCAGCCTGAACGAAAATCTTCAATGTATACTTTTAGTTTCTAATTTGAAATTTCTTCTTCTTTTTTTTAAATTTTTCTCTTTTGCGAATATTGATTATTTATGTAGGGAGAAAAATTCTGAGTCAGTTTAATTATTCGACCTGTAAATTTCAAAGTGTTTGAATCAATAATTACCAAGGTGCATTTTTTGTTTTTATTATATTTAAGACTTCCTTCGACAGAGCTCCGATAGCCTAGTGGCTAGACCGTTGGGTTCCAAGCGCGTGGTACTGGGTTCGAGTCCCGGCCGGAACGAAAATCTTCCATGTATATATTTCTCTTCTAATTTGACGATTCTTTTTTTTTCAATTTCTTTTTTTTGCAAATATGGATTATTTATGTACGGAAGAAAATTCTGAGTCAGTTTAATCATTCGACCTTTAGATTTCAAAGATTTTAGATCAATAATTACTAAGGTGCATTTTTTGTTTTTATTATAATTAAGACACCGATCAACAGAGATCCGATAGTATATTGGCGAGAGCGTTGGGCTTCCATGAGTGTCGCCCTGGGTTCAAATCCCAGCCGGAAGGGAAATCTTAAATGCAAATATTTTTTTCTAATTTTATAATTCTTTTTTTTTTTATTTTTCCCTTTTGCGAAGTCAGTCAGTCAGTCTGACAGTCAATCAGTCAAGCACTCAGTCATTCTGTCTCAGTCAGTCAGTCCAGTCAGTCAGTCACTCAGTCAGTCAGTTAGTCCTTCAGCCAGTCAGTCAAGCAGTCAGTCATTTAGTCTCAGTCAGTCAGTCATTCAGTCAGGCAGTCAGTCAGGCAGTCAGTCAGTCAGTCAGTCGGTCAGTCCTGTGCAGTCAGTTAGTCAGTCAAGCAGTCAGTCAGGTAGTCAAGCAGTCAGTCAGTCAGTGTCAGTCAGTCATTTAGTCATTCAGTCAGTCAGTGAAATAGCCAGTCAGAGAGTCAAGCAGTCAGTCAGTCAGTCTCAGTCAGTCAGTCAGTCAGTCAGTCCAGTCTCAGTCAGTCAGGCAGTTAGTCAGTCAGTCTCGGTCAGTCAGTGAGTCAGTCAGTCAGTATCAGTCCAGTCAGTGAGTCAGTCTGTCCGTCAGGCAGTATCAGTCAGGCACTCAGTCATTCAGTCTCAGTCAGTCAGTCCAGTCAGTCAGTCACTCAGTCAGTCAGTTAGTCCTTCAGCCAGTCAGTCATTTAGTCTCAGTCAGTCAGTCATTCAGTCAGTCAGTCAGTCAGGCAGTCAGTCAGTCAGTCAGTCGGTCAGCTCCTGTGCAGTCAGTTAGTCACTAAAGCAGTCAGTCAGTCTCAGTCAGTCAGTCAGTCAGTCAGTCCAGTCCAGTCTCAGTCAGTCAGTCAGTCAGTCTCGGTCAGTCAGTCAGTCAGTCATTCAGTCAGTCAGTCAGTCAGGCAGTCAGTCAGTCGGTCAGCCTTATTCAGTCAGTCTGTCAGTCAGTCAGTCAGTCAGCCTTATTCAGTCAGTCTGTCAGTCATCCTTATTCAGTCAGTCTGTCAGTCAGTCAGTCGGTCAGTCCTGTCCAGTCAGTTAGTCAGTCAAGCAGTCAAACAGGTAGTCAAGCAGTCAGTCAAGTCAGTGTCAGTCAGTCATTTAGTCATTCAGTCAGTCAGTGAAATAGCCAGTCAGAGAGTCAAGCAGTCAGTCAGTTAGTCAGTCTCAGTCAGTCAGTTAGTCAGTCAGTCAGTCAATCAGTCAGTCAGTCCAGTCTCAGTCAGTCAGGCAGTTAGTCAGTCAGTCTCGGTCAGTCAGTGAGTCAGTCAGTCAGTATCAGTCAGTCAGTGAGTCAGTCTGTCAGTCAGGCAGTATCAGTCAGGCAGTAAGACTCCGCTCGACAGAACTCCGATAGCCTAATGGCTAGACCGCTGGTCTTCCAAGCGAGTGGCCTGGGTTCGAGTCCCAGCCGGAGCGAATATCTTCAATGTATATATTTCTTTTCTAATTTGAAAATTCTTTTTTTTTTCAATTTCTTTCCTTTGCAATTATTGATTATTTATGTAGGGAAGAAAATTCTGAGTCAGTTTAATTTCTCGACACGAAGATTTTCAAAGTGTTTAAATAAACAATTACCAAGGTGCATTTTTTGTTTTTATTATATTTAAAACTCCGACCGACAGAGCTCCCATAGACTAATGGCTAGAGTGTTAGGGCTTCCAAGCGAGTGGCCCTGGGTTCGAGTCCCAGCCTGAACGAAAAATCTTCAATGTATACTTTTAG